>NW_027660656.1:150000-182500 GCF_963280865.1 Gymnoscopelus braueri | reverse complement strand
CAGTATGTTATATGTTATATGTTATATGTTATATGTTATATGTTATATGTTAAATGTTACAGTATGTTATATGTTATATGTTATATGTTACAGTATGTTATATGTTATATGTTATGTTACAGTATGTTATATGTTATGTTACAGTATGTTATATGTTATATGTTACAGTATGTTATATGTTATATGTTATATGTTACAGTATGTTATATGTTATATGTTACAGTATGTTATATGTTATATGTTATATGTTATATGTTATATGTTATATGTTATATGTTATGTTACAGTATGTTATATGTTATATGTTATGTTACAGTATGTTATATGTTATATGTTATATGTTACAGTATGTTATATGTTATATGTTATGTTACAGTATGTTTTATGTTATATGTTACAGTATGTTATATGTTATATGTTATATGTTACAGTATGTTATAAGTTATATGTTATATGTTATGTTACAGTATGTTATATGTTATATGTTATGTTACAGTATGTTATATGTTATATGTTATATGTTACAGTATGTTATATGTTATATGTTATACGTTGTATGTTATATGTTATGTTACAGTATGTTATATGTTATATGTTATATGTTACAGTATGTTATATGTTATATGTTATGTTACAGTATGTTATATGTTATATGTTATATGTTACAGTATGTTATATGTTATATGTTACAGTATGTTATATGTTATATGTTATATGTTATATGTTATATGTTACAGTATGTTATATGTTATATGTTATATGTTACAGTATGTTATATGTTATGTTACAGTATGTTATATGTTATGTTACAGTATGTTATATGTTATATGTTATATGTTATATGTTACAGTATGTTATATGTTATATGTTATATGTTATATGTTATATGTTATATGTTATATGTTACAGTATGTTATATGTTATATGTTATATGTTATATGTTATATGTTAAATGTTACAGTATGTTATATGTTATATGTTATATGTTACAGTATGTTATATGTTATATGTTATGTTACAGTATGTTATATGTTATATGTTATGTTACAGTATGTTATATGTTATATGTTACAGTATGTTATATGTTATATGTTATATGTTACAGTATGTTATATGTTATATGTTACAGTATGTTATATGTTATATGTTATATGTTATATGTTATATGTTATATGTTATATGTTACAGTATGTTATATGTTATATGTTATATGTTATATGTTACAGTATGTTATATGTTATATGTTATATGTTATATGTTATGTTACAGTATGTTATATGTTATATGTTATATGTTATGTTACAGTATGTTATATGTTATATGTTATATGTTACAGTATGTTATATGTTATATGTTATATGTTATGTTACAGTATGTTATATGTTATATGTTATATGTTACAGTATGTTATATGTTATATGTTATATGTTATGTTACAGTATGTTATATGTTGTACAGTACCTGCTCTGGTCCCAGTTTGCAGCGAACAGAACCAGAATCCTGCGTCCGTAGCGGTCCAGGTCGGACAGAACTCCGGGGAAGCCGTCCTTTAGAGCCTGCTTGATGCCAGGCTCTGTGGCCTTCAGGTTCTTGAACATGTCCAGGTTCTGCTGCCGGTACTCAAAGTACTGAGCCAACAGGCGGAACGCCTCAAAGTGGTTGAACTTCCTGGCTCTGAGGAACCTCAGGATGAACAAGTCGTCCGTCCTGAGGAACCCGATGTCTGGTCTGGTGATGATCATGTCCCTGACCTCCTGGATGTCTGGTCTGGTGATGATCATGTCCCTGACCTCCTGGATGTCTGGTCTGGTGATGATCATGTCCCTGACCTCCTGGATGTCTGGTCTGGTGATGATCATGTCCCTGACCTCCTGGATGTCTGGTCTGGTGATGATCATGTCCCTGACCTCCTGGATGTCCTGGTGCAAAGACTCCGGGTTCTCCTTTAACTCTGCCTTGGCTTTCTCCAGAGTCTCCTGAGACAGTCCGCTCTGCAAGTGAGTCATCTTTCCTTCTATAGGCCTACCTACAGTAATGTATACATATATACTATAATCTACCTATCTATATATCTATATAGGTATACATATATACACATATATATATATATGTATACCTATATGTACCTAGACAGTCCGCTCTGCAAGTGAGTCATCTTTCCTTCTATAGGCCTACCTATGATGTACAGTAATGTATACCTATATACTATAATCTACCTATCTATATATCTATATAGGTATACATATATACACATATATATATATATATATATATATGTATACCTATATGTACCTAGACAGTCCGCTCTGCAAGTGAGTCATCTTTCCTTCTATAGGCCTACCTACAGTAATGTATACATATATACTATAATCTACCTATCTATATATCTATATAGGTATACATATATACACATATATATATATATATATATATATGTATACCTATATGTACCTAGACAGTCCGCTCTGCAAGTGAGTCATCTTTCCTTCTATAGGCCTATAATATACTATAATGTATATATGAATCTAGACCGTCCACTCATCCTCCTTTCCTTCTGTAGGCCTACCTATGATGTATTGTAATATGTACCTATATACTATAATCTATCTATATAGGTATATATATATATATATATATATATATATATATATATATATATATATATATATATATATATATATACCTATATGTATCTAGACAGTCCGCTCTGTAAGTGAGTCATCCTCCTTTCCTTGTCTTCCCTTCCTCCCACCAAGAATTATTATAACTTTAATATATAGATATTATATTAAATATATCTATACCATACTATATATATATATATTATTATAAAATAATATATATCTATATATCTATAGTATAGATATGGTATAGATTCTATACCATACTATAGAGAGAATCAATATATACAGTTATACCTATCTCTATAACCCTGACCCTTCCCACCACAAGCATTATTATAGCAATTATATATAGAATGAAACATATATATATATCTATACTATAATGTATATCTATACTAATGTATATTTATACTATAATGTATATATCTATACTATAATGTATATTTATACTATAATGTATATTTATACTATAATGTATATTTATACTATAATGTATACCATAGACAGACCACAAGTATTATTACAGGATGAAAATAAATCACTTATCATCTACAATGATCTACAGAGAATCAACAGGAGAGAAAGAGCTGAGCTGATGCATCTATAGCTTTAGTTTATCAGTTGTTTTCTGTTTATCTTTGTACAGGTCTATAATAATAATAATAAAACATATGGCTGGTTGACTTCAAACACACCTGAACACTGAACCCTAACCCTGAACACTGAACCCTAACCCTGAACACTGAACCCTAACCCTGAACACTGAACCCTAACCCTGAACACAGTTCATTGATTCATCATGAATCACTTCAGGCCTGTTGATCTGTATGAGCATCCATCATAATCCATCTGTAGCATCCATCATAGCATCCATCATAAGGCTTAGGGTAACAGTCTCAGCATCATGAACCATCTATAGATCTACTGAAACATCAACATGACATCCAGGCTCTCTCACAACATCTCCATCATCATAATGTATCATAAATCATCTAGAGATCTAGTGAATAATCTCCATCATCACATCATAAGGCATTATAAATCCTCTATAAATGTATTGAATCATCTATAGATGTAGTGAATCCTCTCCATTATAAATCCTCTATAAATGTATTGAATCATCTATAGATGTAGTGAATCCTCTCCATTATAAATCCTCTCCATCAGGCTGTAGGTCACAGTATTCCATCATGTAATCCTCTGATTCTCTACAATATAAACATCCATCAGCCTTTAAAACGCTGGATCCTCCATCCGGTGGAGAGAGAGAGAAACGGTAACGGTTCCTAACGTTAAACTGACGTAACGGTAACGTAACGGATCCAAACAACGACTTCTAACGTAACGGTAACGTAACGGTAACGTAACGGTAACGTAACGTTAAACTAACGGTTCGGTTCCTAACGGCTGAAAGTGAAATGAGAAACATGCTCATCAGGAGGAGAGGAGAGGGGGAGGAGTCACAGGATGCTCTGTGTGTGTGTGTGTGTGTGTGTGTGTGTGTGTGTGTGTGTGTGTGTGTGTGTGTGTGTGTGTGTGTGTGTGTGTGTGTGTGTGTGTGTGTGTGTGTGTGTGGGGGGGGGGGGGGGGGGGGGGCAGGGTGGGGGTTTCTCAGCTGTTTTCCGGTCAAGCCGGTGGACACCTGCTTGCTGGCAGAGAGGAGAGGAGAGGAGAGGAGAGGAGAGGAGAGGAGAGGAGAGGAGAGTTCAGCAACTCCTGTTACTGAACAAACTCTATAGTAATGATTAGACGTTCTGCATATCTATCTGTTTTCTTAAATGTCATCATGATGTGAGTGTGTGGGGATCTCATTTTAAAGCCATTGTGCTTTTATGAGCTATCCAGTTTAGAGGACCTTGAATTGTTAACTGTACTTCCATGTACTTTTCCAATGTCTTTCTAAATAAAGTACATCAATCAATCAATCAATCAATCAATCAATTCATTCATGACCATCTACTACACTGTAAAGTGTTATTTTTTGAGAAATTATTTTTATTGCAGATAACGTTGCATTACAATCAGTTTGACCCACATCTGATTTAACCTTTTAACAATGGACACTTTTATAGCGGGCGGCATAAATACAAATCTGACAAACAAACACAGACAATCTCACACTTTGACTAAAACACAATATGGCGGATTTTAAATATATATATATATGTATATTGTATCATATGATTTTAAATATACACATGTTCAGGGTGCTGGAAGAGAGAGAAAATATCACATGACAAGACTAAGAGCAGAGAAAGAAATGACAGCCAATACGGTTTCAGGATCGACACTATGCACTGATCATAATCCTTCTCCTGAAGCAGGGACCCCCATATGTTATAGATGATAGAGATGAAGTAGGGACCCCCACTGCATACTGTATAGATGAGAGAGATGAAGCAGGGACCCCCATACTGATAGATGATAGAGATGAAGCAGGGACCCCGACTACATATTGTGAAGTATACCTCAGTGAAGGGTTGGGCCTCAGAGAAGGGTGTGGCCTCAGAGAAGGGTTCGGCCTCAGTGAGGGGTGTGGCCTCAGAGAAGGGTTGGGCCTCAGAGAAGTGTTGGGCCTCAGTGAAGGGTGTGGCCGCAGTGAAGGGTGTGGCCTCAATGAGGGGTGTGGCCTTCACTGAGGCCACACCCTTCACAGTTGTGCTGTGGTTAAACTGATGAACAGGAAGGCAGCAAAACATTATGGGAGGACAGTAAGACTTAAAACCCGCTGAGAGATAAAATAAAATAAAATAAATAAATACAAATAAATAAATACAATTCACTGTGGAGTTCTGTCAGTTTATGTTTCCTGTCACTTTTAGTCCCCTGGATGTAAAGAAAAAAAGGAAAAAAGAAGACATTTCCCCCTGGTGGCCTGGAGGACACATTATTAGCTGTCAGAGGTCAAAGATGAAAGGTCACTGGATGTGTCTGAAATTCCATACTAACATACTATTTAATATGCAAATGTATCATTTATTCATACTAACATACTATTTAAATTTGCAAATGTATGCATTCATTCATGCTAACATACTATTTAAAATGCAAATGTATAATTTATTCATACTAACATACTATGTAATATGCAAATGTTTTAACTTATTCATACTAAAATACTATTTAATATGCAAATGTATTAATGTCTTCATAGAAATATACTATGTAATAGGCAAATAGCAAAGTAATTAGCATGTATTATAAAACATTAGCATAGTCATTAGCATGTAGTATGTATACATTAGTATAGTCATTAGCATGTAGTATGTATAGAAATGCACCATTTACTATCAGTATAGTAATGATGTACTTTGCGATTTCAGACACAACTCTTACTTTCCTGCTCGGTGTTGTTCCAACATGAATCTTATTTTCCTGCTCGGTGTTGTTCCAACATGAATCTTATTTTCCTGCTCGGTGTTGTTCCAACATGAATCTTATTTTCCTGCTCGGTGTTGTTCCAACATGAATCTTATTTTCCTGCTCGGTGTTGTTCCAACATGAATCTTATTTCCCTGCTCAGTGTTGTTCCAACATGAATCTTATTTTCCTGCTCGGTGTTGTTCCAACATGAATCTTATTTTCCTGCTCTGTGTTGTTCCAACATGAATCTTATTTTCCTGCTCTGTGTTGTTCCAACATGAATCTTATTTCCCTGCTCAGTGTTGTTCCAACATGAATCTTATTTTCCTGCTCGGTGTTGTTCCAACATGAATCTTATTTCCCTGCTCGGTGTTGTTCCAACATGGATCTCAAGGCTGGTGACATCATGGCAGGGGTCATGAGTGGGGTCATGGCCGGGGTGAAAGGTCGGAGGGGGTATTGTGACCTTCGACCCTGAACATAAACACACTGGAAATATTTCTGACCTGATGAGACAAGAACACATCATGTTATTCATTACAAAACTAATCACTTAATCAACTCAATGAATGGAACAATATAAAACTAAGTATTCTTACTTGTTTTCTTTTTGTCTGTTGTGTTGTTTTCAACGCTGGACTCTGCTGGAAACAGTTGAAACAATAAGTGTGACTTCTGAATATATATATATATCAAGACCATCGATAGAGCTCGCTCTTTCAGTCTAGTCTGTCTGTAACCTGAATGGTCTCATCACTCTCTGTCTGTCTGTCTGTCTGTCTGTCTGTCTGTCTGTCTGTCTGTCTGTCTGTCTGTCTGTCTGTCTGTCTGTCTGTCTGTCTGTCTGTCTGTCTGTCTGTCTGTCTGTCTGTCTGTAACCTGAATGGTCTCATCACTCTCTGTCTGTCTGTCTGTCTGTCTGTCTGTCTGTCTGTCTGTCTGTCTGTCTGTCTGTCTGTCTGTCTGTCTGTCTGTCTGTCTGTCTGTAACCTGAATGGTCTCATCACTCTCTGTCTGTCTGTCTGTCTGTCTGTCTGTCTGTCTGTCTGTCTGTCTGTCTGTCTGTCTGTCTGTCTGTCTGTCTGTCTGTCTGTCTGTCTGTCTGTCTGTCTGTAACCTGAATGGTCTCACTCTCTCATACGGTACCTTTGGTTTTCTTGGCTGATTTCTTCTCAGTGGTTTTCTCACTTTTAACTTAGAGAAGAGAGAAAGACTTATTAATAATATGATACTGTAGCTATAATAATATATATCATTATATCAATATCATTAACAATAATATGATACTTTAAACTAACATGTATATGACATGAATATAATAATTAAACATTAAACTAACATGTATTTGACATGAATATAATAATTAAATATTAAACTAACACGTATTTGATATGAATATAAATATTAAACATTAAACTAACATATATTTGATATGAATATAAATATTAAACATTAAACTAACATGTATTTGATATGAATATAAATATTAAACATTAAACTAACATGTATTTGACATGAATATAATAATTAAACATTAAAATAACATGTATTTGATATGAATAAAATAATTAATAATTAAAATTAACATGTGTGTCTCATGAACAGGAATAGCAGACACTTACCAGCCTTTTCCACGGGACTTCTTGACTTCTTCTTGTCTGAAAGGAGAAAAACATATAATGTTTATTTAAAGGGATTGTAGGCGATTCAGAGATAAACAAAGGGAAAAAATCCAGCAGTTCGTTTCCCCGACCACCAGGGGGTGACGCACGGAGGACTTCCATAGAGTAAGCAGACTTCTAAACGGGCCATGCCGAATATAGGTTACTTTATTGGGATACAATTCGCGGAACTGCCCGCCCCTGCCGGTTCTCCGAATTTTTATTTTTAAATAGGCTCTTTCATGACAAATTGACCACATATATGAAGTTAAACAACTAAATTCTATCCAAACGCTTTTTGAAAAGTAAATTATGTGCCTAAAAAACGAAGTTTGAGAGCATTTTAAAACCGAAAGTAAAAAGTTCACACGGACACGGACGCGCACGGATGCGCACATGCGTGCGTGAATTTACGCACCGGATACCCGGATGTGTAACCTAAATAGTAGGGAAAATACGGATTTCAGAAAGAGGAGTGTTTTTCAATGCAGGAAAACACCCCAGCATCATTATATAGTGGCTGATAGAGGGGAAAAAATGCAAAATATATATATAGAGGTATTTTTCAAATATAGGCTTAATGTTGCCTACTATACCTTTAAATAAAGAACCTGTAACAGCAGATCTACATGTATTATATAATGTTTATTTAAATAAAGAACCTGTAGCAGCAGATCTACATGTATTATATAATGTTTATTTAAATAAAGAACCTGTAACAGCAGATCTACATGTATTATATAATGTTTATTTAAATAAAGAACCTGTAGCAGCAGATCTACATGTATTATATAATGTTTATATAAATAAAGAACCTGTAACAGCAGATCTACATGTATTATATAATGTTTATTTAAATAAAGAACCTGTAACAGCAGATCTACATGTATTATAATGTTTATTTAAATAAAGAACCTGTAACAGCAGCAGATCTACATGTATTATATAATGTTTATTTAAATAAAGAACCTGTAACAGCAGATCTACATGTATTATATAATGTTTATTTAAATAAAGAACCTGTAACAGCAGATCTACATGTATTATATAATGTTTATTTAAATAAAGAACCTGTAGCAGCAGATCTACATGTATTATATAATGTTTATTTAAATAAAGAACCTGTAACAGCAGATCTACATGTATTATATAATATTTATTTAAATAAAGAACCTGTAGCAGCAGATCTACATGTATTATATAATGTTTATTTAAATAAAGAACCTGTAACAGCAGATCTACATGTATTATATAATGTTTATATAAATAAAGAACCTGTAACAGCAGATCTACATGTATTATATAATGTTTATTTAAATAAAGAACCTGTAACAGCAGATCTACATGCATTATATAATGTTTATTTAAATAAAGAACCTGTAACAGCAGATCTACATGTATTATATAATGTTTATTTAAATAAAGAACCTGTAGCAGCAGATCTACATGTATTATATAATGTTTATTTAAATAAAGAACCTGTAACAGCAGATCTACATGTATTATATAATGTTTATTTAAATAAAGAACCTGTAACAGCAGATCTACATGTATTATATAATGTTTATTTAAATAAAGAACCTGTAACAGCAGATCTACATGTATTATATAATGTTTATTTAAATAAAGAACCTGTAACAGCAGATCTACATGTATTATATAATGTTTATTTAAATAAAGAACCTGTAACAGCAGATCTACATGTATTATATAATGTTTATTTAAATAAAGAACCTGTAGCAGCAGATCTACATGTATTATATAATGTTTATTTAAATAAAGAACCTGTAACAGCAGATCTACATGTATTATATAATGTTTATTTAAATAAAGAACCTGTAGCAGCAGCAGATCTACATGTATTATATAATGTTTATTTAAATAAAGAACCTGTAACAGCAGCAGATCTACATGTATTATATAATGTTTATTTAAATAAAGAACCTGTAGCAGCAGATCTACATGTATTATAATGTTTATTTAAATAAAGAACCTGTAGCAGCAGATCTACATGTATTATATAATGTTTATTTAAATAAAGAACCTGTAACAGCAGATCTACATGTATTATATAATGTTTATTTAAATAAAGAACCTGTAGCAGCAGATCTACATGTATTATATAATGTTTATTTAAATAAAGAACCTGTAGCAGCAGATCTACATGTATTATATAATGTTTATTTAAATAAAGAACCTTTAACAGCAGATCTACATGTATTATATAATGTTTATTTAAATAAAGAACCTGTAACAGCAGATCTACATGTATTATATAATGTTTATTTAAATAAAGAACCTGTAACAGCAGATCTACATGTATTATATAATGTTTATTTAAATAAAGAACCTGTAACAGCAGATCTACATGTATTATATAATGTTTATTTAAATAAAGAACCTGTAACAGCAGATCTACATGTATTATATAATGTTTATTTAAATAAAGAACCTGTAACAGCAGATCTACATGTATTATATAATGTTTATTTAAATAAAGAACCTGTAACAGCAGATCTACATGTATTATATAATGTTTATTTAAATAAAGAACCTGTAACAGCAGATCTACATGTATTATATAATGTTTATTTAAATAAAGAACCTGTAGCAGCAGATCTACATGTATTATATAATGTTTATTTAAATAAAGAACCTGTAACAGCAGATCTACATGTATTATATAATGTTTATTTAAATAAAGAACCTGTAACAGCAGATCTACATGTATTATATAATGTTTATTTAAATAAAGAACCTGTAACAGCAGCAGATCTACATGTATTATATAATGTTTATTTAAATAAAGAACCTGTAACAGCAGATCTACATGTATTATATAATGTTTATTTAAATAAAGAACCTGTAACAGCAGATCTACATGTATTATATAATGTTTATTTAAATAAAGAACCCGTAGCAGCAGATCTACATGTATTATATAATGTTTATTTAAATAAAGAACCCGTAACAGCAGATCTACATGTATTATATAATGTTTATTTAAATAAAGAACCCGTAGCAGCAGATCTACATGTATTATATAATGTTTATTTAAATAAAGAACCTGTAACAGCAGATCTACATGTATTATATAATGTTTATTTAAATAAAGAACCTGTAGCAGCAGATCTACATGTATTATATAATGTTTATTTAAATAAAGAACCTGTAACAGCAGATCTACATGTATTATATAATGTTTATTTAAATAAAGAACCTGTAGCAGCAGATCTACATGTATTATATAATGTTTATTTAAATAAAGAACCTGTAGCAGCAGATCTACATGTATTATATAATGTTTATTTAAATAAAGAACCTGTAACAGCAGATCTACATGTATTATATAATGTTTATTTAAATAAAGAACCTGTAACAGCAGATCTACATGTATTATATAATGTTTATTTAAATAAAGAACCTGTAACAGCAGATCTACATGTATTACATAATGTTTATTTAAATAAAGAACCTGTAGCAGCAGATCTACATGTATTATATAATGTTTATTTAAATAAAGAACCTGTAACAGCAGATCTACATGTATTATATAATGTTTATTTAAATAAAGAACCTGTAACAGCAGCAGATCTGGAAGACTTGGATGAGGAAACCTCTGTTACGTTTCCTTTCTTCACTGTTGATGCTTTCACTCTGACTGGACCAGACTCTACTTCTGCAGAAGAAGAAGAAGAAGAAGAAGAAGAAGAAGAAGAAGAAGAAGAAGAAGAAGAAGAAGAAGAAAAAGAAGAAGAAGTTTCATTAGAGTTCAGATGAGCTGACTGGAGTTGGCTTTGATTCAGAATCAGAATCATCTTTATTTTCACATCACAGGTTTACAGGTGATAAGGTGTAAAACAAGGTGTAAAACAAGGTGTAAAACAAGGTGTAAACAAGGTGTAAAACAAGGTGTAAAACAAGGTATAAAACAAGGTGTAAAACAAGGTGTAAAACAAGGTGTAAAACAAGGTGTAAAACAGTGGGTAAAATGTTGTCATCCAACAAGCTCCATTGGCCAAGAAAGAAGAGGGGGTAGAGATTAAGATACAGAGTATCAGTGTGTCGTAACAGATTAAGATACAGAGTATCAGTGTGTCGTAACAGATTAAGATACAGAGTATCAGTGTGTTGTAACAGATTAAGATACAGCGTATCAGTGTGTTGTAACAGATTAAGATACAGAGTATCAGTGTGTTTTAATAGTTTAAGATACAGAGTATCAGTGTGTTGTAACAGATTAAGATACAGAGTATCAGTGTGTTGTAACAGATTAAGATACAGAGTATCAGTGTGTTGTAACAGATTAAGATACAGAGTATCAGTGTGTTGTAACAGATTAAGATACAGAGTATCAGTGTGTTGTAACAGATTAAGATACAGAGTATCAGTGTGTTGTAACAGATTAAGATACAGAGTATCAGTGTGTTGTAACAGATTAAGATACAGAGTATCAGTGTGTTGTAATAGATTAAGATACAGAGTATCAGTGTGTTGTAACAGATTAAGATACAGAGTATCAGTGTGTTGTAACAGATTAAGATACAGAGTATCAGTGTGTTGTAATAGATTAAGATACAGAGTATCAGTGTGTTGTAATAGATTAAGATACAGAGTATCAGTGTGTTGTAACAGATTAAGATACAGAGTATCAGTGTGTTGTAATAGATTAAGATACAGAGTATCAGTGTGTTGTAACAGATTAAGATACAGAGTATCAGTGTGTTGTAACAGATTAAGATACAGAGTATCAGTGTGTTGTAACAGATTAAGATACAGAGTATCAGTGTGTTGTAACAGATTAAGATACAGAGTATCAGTGTGTTGTAACAGATTAAGATACAGAGTATCAGTGTGTTGTAACAGATTAAGATACAGAGTATCAGTGTGTTGTAACAGATTCATGATCATGTCCTGTACTGTATTGTATTATGTTACCTTTCTTTGCTACGGCAGAAGTTTTACTTTTGGTTTTGACTCCAGCCAGCTTGGTTGCACCTAAAAAACATAAAATAAAAACTCTTGAGGCAAAACCTCTTACAGTGTTAAAAAAAACACAAACTGAAACCAAACACATAAAAATACATAAAAGTTAACTTAACTTTAAGTCAATATACACCAAAATCATCACTTTTATTTTCAGTCCATTGTTTGGTCTTTGGATTTTAGATGATGTTAGATCCTCTGTTCAGCCCAGTCAACACAACTAGATCCTCTGTTAACTCAACTAGATCCTCTGTTAACTCAACTAGATCCTCTGTTAACTCAACTAGATCCTCTGTTAAAAATTCAAAAGGGGGAAAAAAACTATATGTACAAGAACAGGGGGGGGGACTGTTCAGCCCAGTCCCTCCAACTCAACTCGTTTTAAATGATGTTAGATCCTCTGTTCTATCTGGAAATTAAACACGGCCGGCTCAGATGCCTCGGACTTGTCCTCTAAATGGACCAGGACTGCATTCCTAAAGCAGCCTTGAGATGGACCCCACCTGGAAAGAGGAATCAAGGGAGGCCAAAAACAACCTGGTGGAGAATTATGATCTCAGAACTGAAGATGGCAAACCTAGCATGGGGCGAGGCACAACATGCTGCACAGGATAGGACCAGATAACCTAACATGGGGCGAGGCACAGGATAGGACCAGATAACCTAACATGGGGCAAGGCACAGGAT
The DNA here is from genome assembly GCF_963280865.1 of Gymnoscopelus braueri. Classification (NCBI taxonomy): domain Eukaryota; kingdom Metazoa; phylum Chordata; class Actinopteri; order Myctophiformes; family Myctophidae; genus Gymnoscopelus; species Gymnoscopelus braueri. The sequence continues at coordinate 169,179 of NW_027660656.1, read as the reverse complement.
AGGACCAGATAACCTAACACGGGGCGAGGCACAGGATAGGACCAGATAACCTAACATGGGGCGAGGCACAGGATAGGACCAGATAACCTAACATGGGGCAAGGCACAGGATAGGACCAGATAACCTAACATGGGGCGAGGCACAGGATAGGACCAGATAACCTAACATGGGGCGAGGCACAGGATAGGACCAGATAGCCACAGCCTTATGTTCCACAGAGAACCAAGAGTATTCAGTAACATGAGTCTCCATGTCTCTCCAGTTCTTTAGGGAACAGAAAATGCATTTTCAGGTCAGGATACCAATTTTATCCAATCAGGAGAGAGAACTCATACAGGACACAGATTAAACAAGTGAAATTGGAAGTGATGACACAAAGAAATAAGCAGACAAAATTGGAACTGGAACACTTGTAATGTAAGCTGATAAATGGGTACTCTCTCCTGATTGGCCGAAATGTGGACACCTAACTGAAAATGCACTCTATAGCAAGGATTACTATCACAATATAGTGCTTTAAACCTTTTAACAAAAGAAATGTTTTGTTTTCACCCCATCCTGAAGCACCGCAACACCTGCTAGACAAGCTGTCTCATTCTACTAACCGCCTCCATTGCTCCAATCATTGCCCACATAATAAACCTCTCGCACATCTTGCAAGGTTTCAAACTAGCGAGAGTAACCCCTCTGGCTTCAGAACATCTCATTCCACTGACACACGCCTTCTCTATTTGAATGACCACATCAAACATGAGCTGGACGTGGGCAAATAGTGCGGCATGGTCATGCTGGACCTCCAAAAGGCATTTGACACCGTAAACCATTCTAAATTGATTGATAAGCTGAAAGCAATGGGTTTTGATAGCACATCTGTGAACTGGATGCAATCCTATCTGGAGGGTACTACCTTGGCGTTCCTCAAGGTAGCATACTAGGACCTTTACTGTTCCTAATTTATGTAAACGACATGATATCAGCTTGTGGCTGCAATTTGTCCCTGTTCGCAAAAAAGGACAAGTTGCAGGTTGAAAAGGCCCTTAGCTCTGAACTCTGTAAAATCTACACCTGGCTCGCTGATAACTGTCATTACACCTGGGTAAAAGTGAATCCATTCTCTTTGGGTCCAAAATAAACCTCTGCAAGGCCGACGGTTCCAGTAAAAGTGGGTGACAATGTTATCACAAGAAAAGAGGACATTTCCTGGGTTGCATTAAGGGGCAAATCTTTCCAGTAAAAAAATGGCAACAAAAAAGTCAACCAAAGAACAAGATTTTTGAGCAGTATCTCCTCATTGGTCAGTATGAATACACTGAGGAGTAGGAGCACTCATCCAAGTGGAGCACTCATCCAATGTCACTTAGACTACGTATGCACCTCATGGCTCCAGATATCCCAAAACAAACTGGTCAGGCTACTGCTTTGCCTTACACCTATAACTAATCTAACCCCTGCTCACTTTGCTAGAGTGGGGTGGCTCAGGGAGAGGACAGAGTACAGCAACTTGCAATGGGCCTGGTCTACAAGATACACTATACCACAAAGACACCCATGTACCTGTCAAACTACTACAACCTGGTCTACAAGATACACTACACCACAAAGACACCCATGTACCTGTCAAACTACTACAACCTGGTCTACAAGATACACTACACCACAAAGACACCCATGTACCTGTCAGACTACTACAACCTGGTCTACAAGATACACTACACCACAAAGACACCCATGTACCTGTCAAACTACTTCAACCTGGTCTACAAGATACACTACACCACAAAGACACCCATGTACCTGTCAATCTACTTCAACCTGGTCTACAAGATACACTACACCACAAAGACACCCATGTACCTGTCAGACTACTACAACCTGGTCTACAAGATACACTACACCACAAAGACACCCATGTACCTGTCAGACTACTACAACCTGGTCTACAAGATACACTACACCACAAAGACACCCATGTACCTGTCATATTTATTATTAGAGTTGTAAAGTTAAATACCTTTTTCTATAGACTGTGCTTCAGGCTGTGGAAGAGCTGCAGACTCAGGTTGTGGAATAGCTGCAGCCTCAGGTTTTGGTGCTGCAGCCTCAGGTTGTAGTGCTGCAGCCTCAGGTTGTAGTGCTGCAGCCTCAGGTTGTGGTGCTGCAGCCTCAGGTTGTGGAGCCTCAGGCTGTGGAGCCTCAGGTTGTGGAGCCTCACGCTGTGGAGCCTCAGGCTGTGGAGCCTCAGGCTGCTGCAGTGGCTGAACTGGAGGCTGATACTGTGGGAATTGTTGTGGGTAGAAGCTCTGCATGGGAGGGGCCGATGGATGGACCGTCAGAACAGGGGCAGATGGAGCTGAAAAAACACCTGGGATTAGTTGAGTCATCAGCCAGATAGCATCGACTATGTCATATTTATGGATCTCCATATATGGGCATAAAAGGGCCATGGACAGACAGACAGATACAGAGATCTCTATATATGGGAATTAAACACACACACACACACACACACACACGCACACGCACACGCACACGCACACGCACACCCACACACACACCCACACACACACAGGTTCCGTGCATTTACAGACAGATGACAAAGATATAACCAAGTGTATTAGTGACAGATCCTCTCTGTCACTAATAAGCTCACCTGCTAGAAGGAAGGGACCTGACATGAGAAGTTGATGGAAATAGATTACAATTCTTTCATGTATTCATTCCATGTTCAAAATGAATCACCCAAAGTTTATGCTCTCATTTTGACACAACTAATATAATATTATTGTGTTTTTCATTTCCACCTTTAGACTGTTCCACCTTTAGTTTAGTCTGGGATGACTCAGGATAGAAGACAGGGTTAAGTTTAGTCTGGGATGACTCAGGGTAGAAGACAGGGTTAAGTTTAGTCTGGGATGACTCAGGGTAGAAGACGGGGTTAAGTTTAGTCTGGGATGACTCAGGATAGAAGACAGGGTTAAGTTTAGTCTGGGATGACTCAGGGTAGAAGACAGGGTTAAGTTTAGTCTGGGATGACTCAGGATAGAAGACAGGGTTAAGTTTAGTCTGGGATGACTCAGGGTAGAAGACAGGGTTAAGCTAATATCAATGGGATTGGATTTTAAGATACTCAGAGGATAAATACCCTCATACCTGTCTAACTGCTTCTCTGGAGTGAGTGACCCCCCCCGATGATTAAAACCCAAGGTGATACATGTATTGATGTGTTAATATTCTATGCTCTGTTGATGAATTGTATACATAGGACCACAATGGAAACAAGCCCCCAGGACTTTACCCCAACTGTTTTACTGTACTTCCTACTGTTTACATTTTTGACTAATAAAGTTTTCAATCAATCAATCAAACAAACATTTCCACATACCTGTCATAGTAGGAGGAGGATAAGGATTATCCATTATATTATTATTATTATTAATACTATTATTATTATTATTATTATTATTTATTTTTTTATTATTATTATTATTATTATTATTATTATATTATTATTAATGTATTTTAATTTTAATTTTAATTTTAATTTTAATTTTAATTTTAATTTTAATTTTAATTTTAATTTTAATTTTAATTTTAATTTTAATTTTATTTTTAATTTTATTTTTATTTTTAATTTTATAATACATACCTGTCATAGTAGGAGGAGGATAAGGATTATCTGTGACGACGTGATGAACTGGAAGATAAAACATTTAGACAAATAATTCATGAATGTTCAAAAAGGTTTGTCTGGCTCAATTACCCTGAGAGTAGCGGACCGGCCTCTTAATGGCCTGGAGATCTGTTAGAGTCCCATGTATACATGTGATATGTAAACCATGTACACGTGTGATATGTAAACCATGTATACATGTGATGATATGTAAACCATGTATACATGTGATATGTAAACCATGTATACATGTGATATGTAAACCATGTATACATGTGATATGTAAACCATGTATACATGTGATATGTAAACCATGTATACATGTGATATGTAAACCATGTATACATGTGATATGTAAACCATGTATACATGTGATATGTAAACCATAGATAGATAGATAGGATACTTTATTGGCAGTTCAAAAAAAAAAGTCAGTGTCATTCATTAAGAAAACGCCAACGTGGACTATACACAAAAAAGCCGTAACTTGTTTCCATTGTGGTCCACCTCGAGACATATAACAACAGACAAACACACTGCACAAACAACCATGAAACAAAGATTAGATTCTTATACAGCAATACCTAAAGGACAAGAAGGTGCCCTGAGAAAAGAATCCAAAGCTATCCGGGGGAGGGGTCTAACTAAGACCAGTTAGTGTTAAGATGGAGCCGTGATTTGAGGTCATTTTATTCACTCTTAGACACACAGTGAGAGGTGAGATACTCTCTCCTTCACTCTTAGACACACAGTGAGAGGTGAGATACTCTCTCCTTCACTCTTAGACACACAGTGAGAGGTGAGATACTCTCTCCTTCACTCTTAGACACACAGTGAGAGGTGAGATACTCTCTCCTTCACTCTTAGACACACAGTGAGAGGTGAGATACTCTCTCCTTCACTCTTAGCCACACAGTGAGAGGTGAGATACTCTCTCCTTCACTCTTAGACACACAGTGAGAGGTGAGATACTCTCTCCTTCACTCTTAGACACACAGTGAGAGGTGAGGTACTCTCTCCTTCACTCTTAGACACATAGTGAGAGGTGAGATACTCTCTCCTTCACTCTTAGACACACAGTGAGAGGTGAGATACTCTCTCCTTCACTCTTAGACACACAGTGAGAGGTGAGATACTCTCTCCTTCACTCTTAGACACATAGTGAGAGGTGAGATACTCTCTCCTTCACTCTTAGCCACACAGTGAGAGGTGAGATACTCTCTCCTTCACTCTTAGACACACAGTGAGAGGTGAGATACTCTCTCCTTCACTCACACAGTGAGAGGTGAGATACTCTCTCCTTCACTCTTAGATAGACACACAGTGAGAGGTGAGATACTCTCTCCTTCACTCTTAGACACACAGTGAGAGGTGAGATACTCTCTCCTTCACTCTTAGACACACAGTGAGAGGTGAGATACTCTCTCCTTCACTCTTAGACACACAGTGAGAGGTGAGATACTCTCTCCTTCACTCTTAGCCACACAGTGAGATGTGAGATACTCTCTCCTTCACTCTTAGACACATAGTGAGAGGTGAGATACTCTCTCCTTCACTCTTAGACACACAGTGAGAGGTGAGATACTCTCTCCTTCACTCACACAGTGAGAGGTGAGATACTCTCTCCTTCACTCTTAGATAGACACACAGTGAGAGGTGAGATACTCTCTCCTTCACTCTTACAGTACGTTTTAACAGCGGGCGACTCTCGGGCGATCGCCGGGCGACATCGTCCAAAAGATAAAGAAAATCCATCTTTCATCGCCCCCCCGCCCACTTCGCCCTATCGCCAGTAGTCGCCGGCTCTCATAGACATATAGTGCACTTCCGGAAAATACTATCCTGATCGCCCGCTGTTAAAACGCACCGTCAGACACACAGTGAGAGGTGAGATACTCTCTCCTTCACTCTTAGCCATCCCAGGATACTGAAGTGGGCGGAGGTAAGGTGAGACCTGCGGGGTTACCTTTTAGGAGAAGCCTCACAGGTTTGTTTTGGGAGGTTCTGCAGCTTTTTCTTTAGTGACTTGGAGATCTAACCCCTGTACCACGAGGTACATGCATAGTCAAAGTGACACTGAATGAGAGCACCGGCCAAGGTCCTCAATGCACTGCTGTTGACATAGGGAGATATCCTGCCCAAGAATCTTGTTCTTTGGTTGACCTTCGAGATCACCATCAACGCCATATTTTCACCCATGAGTTTGTTATTCAATATTTAACCTAAGTAAGTGACCTCTTCCTTACTTGTGACGACATTGTCACCGACTCTAACCGTGAAACCTGGGGACTTGTTGACGTTGATAATTGATCCAAACAGAATGGATTCAGATTTTCCGAGGTGCAATGACAATGTGTTGTCTGAGAGCCAAAGACAGATGCTGCTAAGCTCTGTGCTGAGAACTCTTTCAACCTTTCAACCTTGTCCTTGTCTGAGACCACGAGAGCTGGGTCGTCGTCCACGGAAAAGAACAAATTGCATTTTCATGCCGAGTTCCTGTCGTTAACATGAATCAAAAACAGTAGAGGCCCTAGGATGCTCCCTTGTGGGACCCCACACTCTACTGGGAGGGAAGTGGACAGGGTACCATTCACCTCAACCACCTGTTCCCTTCCCTCAAGGTAAGATCTCACCCAGTTAAGAGATGAGCCGTCAAAACCGATTGCCCTCAGCTTGTTCAACAGTATGGAATGATTCACAGTGTCGAACGCTTTCTGAAGGTCCAGCATAACCATGCCACAGTACTTGCCTACGTCCACCTCGTGTCTGATGTAATATGTCAAGTACAATAGACATGTATCAGTGGAATGGGACCTTCTGAAGCACGATTGCAATTTGAACAGGAACTTGTGATTTAACAGATGTGTGTTTATCTGTTCATAGATTAGTCTCTCTATAACCTTTGAGATGGAACAAAGGATGGAAACGGGGTGGTAGTTCCCAGGGTCTAACTTGCTGCCCTTTTTATACAGAGGAACTACTCTTGCAAGTTTAAATTCCTGCGGGATGTGGCCCTGTCTGATGGACAGGTTTGCTATGTGTGCCACTACAGGGGCAATAGCAACGGCTGCATCTATGAGGAACCTAGTGGGAATGCCGTCATGGCCTGTGGCCTTGGTTGGCTGTAGGGCTCTAAGCTTTAACAGCACATCCTCAGCTGTAACAGGGGAGATCTTAAAACTGTCCTCTACAACGCCAAAATATTTGTAGAAGGCGTTTTTGTGCTGTTCACCATACAGGCCTGAGTGAGAGGGCCATTTGTCCACCAGAGTGGAAGCTATGGTTGTGAAGAAACCATTTAGACAGTTTGCCACGTCCAGTTTTTTCCAGAAATGAGCAAGCCGTTTAACTTGATGTTGAGGTTCGTAATTTTTGTTTTGAGCCTGTTGTTGCAGCCCAATTCCTTTAGGGACTTCCATAGTTTTTGGGGCTTTTTCTGGTTTTCCTCAATCTTCTCATTGAAGTAGTTCTTCTTGGCAGACTTAATCATGCCGGTTACCTCGTTCCGCATTTCTTTGGATTTTTCAAACAGCTGCTCATTTCTGCATTTAGCCATGGTTGAGTCCTTGCCTTCAGCCTGATGACTTTCAAGGGAGCCAGGCTGTCAACCACTGATAAGAAGGCAGATTTAAAACAAGACCAGGCCTCCTCTGTAGATGTACAGTTAAGGACTTTTGACCAATCCAGTTCCTCCAGACCTGTGTTTAGTGCTTCACAGGTGTAATTTTTAATTGTTAACGAGTACAGAACATGAGATCATGGTCACTTACACTGCACTGTATGACATCACACTGCACTGTATGACATCACACTGCACTGTATGACATGGCTTCTGGAGGTCTTGGTCGGGTCATTTGTCAAGATACGATGGATTGTGGTTTGCGAGACAGGGCTCACCCTAGTATATTGAGCCATCAGCTGAACCAGGTTATGAAGGACAGGGCACACCCTTGTATATTGAGACAGGGCACACCCTTGTATATTGAGACAGGGCACACCCTTGTACATTGAGACAGGGCACACCCTTGTATATTGAGACAGGGCACACCCTTGTATATTGAGCGATCAGCTGAACCAGGTTATGAAGGCTAGAGACAGGGCACACCCTTGTATATTGAGCCATCAGCTGAACCAGGTTATGAAGGCTAGAGACAGGGCACACCCTTGTATATTGAGCCATCAGCTGAACCAGGTTATGAAGGCTAGAGACAGGGCACACCCTTGTATATAGACACAGGGCACACCCTAGTATATTGAGCGATCAGCTGAACCAGGTTATGAAGGCTACAATCATTTCGGAAGGACTTATAGATTGGTGTTTTTTTTCAGCAGAATGTTGGTGTTGTAATCACCAAACAGGACTTCCTAGGTCAGCTGATACGTCATCCAACAGGTCAGCTGATACGTCATCCAACAGGTCATAGGTCAGCTGATACGTCATCCAACAGGTGGTAGAAAGTGGATTGGGAGGGAGGTCTGTACAGAACCCCAACCAAGAAGGGTTTTGTTTGGGGAGTTTATAGTCAAACAGACTCAATGTCCTTGTTGTCCATATCAGACGGAACATTGCTCTGACATACACACAGACTTCACCTCCACTGCCATCTCTATCCTTTCTGATAACTGTGTACTTTTCTATTTCTATCTGGGCGTCTTTGATGATACACTATCATCAGTAATATGTTAAATTACACGTAACAACATGTAAAGCAGTACAACACAATACAACAACACATTGTTGTACTTAGCCTACCAAAGCAGCCAGGGTTACTAATTAATAATATATATGTAAATATTGTAGTACTTACCATACCAGCCAGGGTTATTAATTAATAATATATATGTAAATATTGTAGTACTTACCATACCAGCCAGGGTTATTAATTAATAATATATATGTAGATATTGTAGTACTTACCATACCAGCCAGGGGGGGATGGGCAGTAGACTGGTGCTGGTCGGCATGGGCTAACTGTCCAACACATAATATAATTATAATGTAAGTGATACTTTTTGGTTTTTATTTTATTTTTTGTTACTATATTGTGATAGTAATCATTGCTACAGAGCGTTTGTTGGGTCACATGGTCTCTCCAGCTCTTATAGAACAGAATATAGTACATTTTCAGGTAGGTCACAAAATCTAAGCCAATCAGGAGAGAGCACTGAAAATGCATTTTCTGTTTAACAAAGAGCTAGAGACTCCTTTTACTGAACAAACACTCTATATTCAATGAGTGTATATTCGCGGCGCTGTCAGACATAGGATAGGCTCCTGTCCTCTGTATGACTTTCTGTTTAAAGATACTGAGGTGCTCTTATTATAAAATGGGGGGGTGACAGAGTCGCAGTTTGCAGTGCCTTGCTGTGCGTCCAAGCTGCTGTGAGGACATTCCTCCCTCCCCCACTCACTGCTACTAGGCTGCAGCCTATCGATGGCCTGCTGTAGAGAAGCATTGTCTCTTCCCAGCTGTGGAATGTTCTGGCTGATTGGCTCGTTAACAGTCTATTCAACTACTAGTCGAGTAGTAATGGCTATACTCTCTGATCCTCACACAGGAGTCAGCCTAGCACGGACGTGAATTTTGTCTGTCTGTCTGGTAATAGGTAGTTAGAAGCATTAATCATATATGTGTTAAAAACTTACAAATGTATCAAAGCTGCTTCTTTGATACATTTGTGCGGCATAGTGCGGCACTGAGTGCCGCACTATGAGATGGTAGATCTGCTGTAAGTCTTTACAAATGTCTTTTAAATCCTAACCGTTTTCTGAAACACTTATGTTGCTATAATATGTGGTTCTCTAACTTTTTTATGTCAAAATTATATTATATTATATATATAATCTAAAATGACACCGTATGCGTTCCCGGATTGAATGCTCCTTACAAATTGCATTTTGTTTTTAATGTCAATAATTAAAGTAGCTATTCTTCTTCATAATAACATGTTTTTAAAGGTGATATACTGTAGTTAGTAGCAGTGACTGAGACAACAGACTGAAAAACAATGCTGAATAACTGAATGCGCGTGAGCGCACATGCGCGTCCGCAGCTGGTTTCGACCCACATCAAGTCACCATTTGACCAATGTGGCCCGGACCCCAAAATGAGTTTGACACCCCTGCTTTAAAGGGTCCAAATAGACACCCCTGCGTTATGAGCCTGTATAGATCGGCTATTCATGCAGAATGTTCCAAACCCAGAATGGTGATGCAAGGGTATACAATTTAGTTAATGACACACACACACACACACACACACACACACACACACACACACACACACACACACACACACACACACACACACACACACACACACACACACACACACACACACACACACACACACACACACACACACACACACTAGTGTAACTGATTACATTCAAAGGTTGTACCTTCTTGTCCAGGCTGTGGGACGTCTGTTTGCTTTGCTGCTGCTTCTGTAAAAGAATAATCAGTTTATTATATTATATGTTATATTATTATAACATGTTATAATAATATAACATGTTATATTATTATAACATGTTATAATAATATAACATGTTTTATTATTATAACATGTTATAATAATATAACATGTTTTATTATTATAATAATAAAACATGTTATAATATTATTATGTTATAATGTTATAACATGTTATAATATTATTATGTTATAATGTTATAACACGTTATAATAATAAAATAAGTTATAATATTATTATGTTATAATGTTATAACATGTTATAATAATAAAACATGTTATAATATTATTACGTTATAATGTTATAACATGTTATAATATTATTATGTTATAATGTTATAACACGTTATAATAATAAAATAAGTTATAATATTATTATGTTATAATGTTATAACATGTTATAATAATAAAACATGTTATAATATTATTATGTTATAATGTTTTAACATGTTATAATAATAAAATATGTTATAATATTATTATGTTATAATGTTATAACATGTTATAATAATAAAACATGTTATAATATTATTATGTTATAATGTTATAACATGTTATAATAATAAAATATGTTATAATATTATTATGTTATAATGTTATAACATGTTATAATATTATTATGTTATAATGTTATAACATGTTATAATTGAAAAGATGGGCTTACCTTTTGTAGAGGCCTTGGCCTTTGGTTCTTTCTTGGCTTTTTCATGTAAAAACAGATAGAAAAAGACATTTAGGTTTATTCTGTTTCTCTCTTTATGTATTTATATGTATGTATGTACTATGTATTTATATGTATGTATGTACTATGTATTTATATGTATGTATGTACTATGTATTTATATGTATGTATGTACTATGTATTTATATGTATGTATGTATGTATGTATGTATGTATGTATGTACTATGTATTTGTATGTATGTATGTACTATGTATTTATATGTATGTATGTACTGTTTCTCTCTTTATGTATTTTCACCAGTTATACACTTTGTGTCAGCATTGACTTAAAGGGCACTATGTAGGGAGGCAGTATAGAGACCAGGATTACTACATGTTTTTGTGAGGGTATTAACTACCCTAGGAGACATGTGAGGGTATTAACTACCCTAGGAGACATGTGAGGGTATTAACTACCCTAGGAGACATGTGAGGGTATTAACTACCCTAGGAGACATGGGGAGAACATGTGAGGGTATTAACTACCCTAGGAGACATGTGAGGGTATTAACTACCCTAGGAGACATGTGAGGGTATTAACTACCCTAGGAGACACGTGAGGGTATTAACTACCCTAGGAGACATGGGGAGAACATGTGAGGGTATTAACTACCCTAGGAGACATGTGAGGGTATTAACTACCCTAGGAGACACGTGAGGGTATTAACTACCCTAGGAGACACGTGAGGGTATTAACTACCCTAGGAGACATGGGGAGAACATGTGAGGGTATTAACTACCCTAGGAGACATGTGAGGGTATTAACTACCCTAGGAGACACGTGAGGGTATTAACTACCCTAGGAGACACGTGAGGGTATTAACTACCCTAGGAGACATGGGGAGAACATGTGAGGGTATTAACTACCCTAGGAGACATTTGAGGGTATTAACTACCCTAGGAGACATGTGAGGGTATTAACTACCCTAGGAGACATTTGAGGGTATTAACTACCCTAGGAGACATGTGAGGGTAGTAACTACATGGGGAGAACATGCAAACTCCACACAGAAAGGCCCTTTCCCACCTAGGGTATGGGCACTGATGACGGGGAGGAAAGAACACGCCCCAAGTGCCCACAGCGTCCCCGGCGGGAATCAAACCCAGGAGGTCAGTTGTGTATGGTCTGGATCAGAATTCAACGGACCATAAATGTTTTATTGGTGAATGAAAGCTTACCTTTCGTAGAGGCCTTGGCCTTCACTTCTTTTTTGGCTTTTACATTGAAAAAGACTAGAGAAAAACACATTTAGGTTGAAAATAATAAGCTACAATACATAATAATAATAATAATAATAATAATAATAATAATAATAATAATAATAATAATAGTAATAATAACAATAATGATAATAATCAATTAATAATGACTTGATGAATTATTATTCATTCATGATTAATGAAACATTATTATAACATAACAGGTACTATACCATCTTTTCCAGATTCTAGTGTCTCCGTTTGCTTTGGCGTCGCTGCTCCTGTGTGAGAAGTTCATAGAGAAGGAAATAATGACCTTTTTCTGGATATTATTCTATCATAAAAGTATTATAAATGTGATGTTTATGTCAATAAGAGAGGGAGTTATTATTCTATCATAAAAGTATTATAAATGTGATGTTTATGTCAATAAGAGAGGGAGTTATTATTCTATCATAAAAGTATTATAAATGTGATGTTTATGTCAATAAGAGAGGGAGTTACCTTTTTTAGCAAGCTTGGCTCTCACTTTGAAAGAGGAAGAAAAAGAGTCAAATGGATCAAATCAATCAAACCTTCTCATATTCAATAACTGTATAGATTGTATGTTACATTAATCAATAACTGTATTGATTGTATGTTACATTAATCAATAACTGTATTGATTGTATGTTACATTAATCAATAACTGTATTGATTGTATGTTACATTAATCAATAACTGTATAGATTGTATGTTACATTAATCAATAACTGTATTGATTGTATGTTACATTAATCAATAACTGTATTGATTGTATGTTACATTAATCAATAACTGTATTGATTGTATGTTACATTAATCAATAACTGTATTGATTGTATATTACATTAATCAATAACTGTATAGATTGTATGTTACATTAATCAATAACTGTATAGATTGTATGTTACATTAATCAATAACTGTATTGATTTTATGTTACATTAATCAATAAATGTATTGATTGTATGTTACATTAATCAATAACTGTATTGATTGTATGTTACATTAATCAATAACTGTATTGATTGTATGTTACATTAATCAATAACTGTATTGATTGTATGGTTAATGATCAATAACTGTATTGATTTGATGGCAAACAAACTGATTTACCTCTGTGAATGGCAGGAACTCTCTTGTTGACTCTCTGATTGTCCTGTAGCTCTGCAAGTCTGGGAAGAACTGGATACCAAGCAAAATGTCATTATTACTTTTATACTATTATAACTATAACAACCATAATTATAATTATAATATATAAACACGTATTTACTGACACAACAAAACTTCATCATATGTTTTACCTTTTCTTTTGGGTTTGTCAGCCGGGGCTTTTTTAGGTTCTTCTGCCACTGAAAACACAGAAAAACATGAGTCACTGCAGAAGATCTGTTAGATCTGTTAGAATTAGATCTGTTAGAATTAGATCTGTTAGAATTAGATCTGTTAGATCTGTTAGAATTAGATCTGTTAGAATTAGACAACGTTTACGCTCAGCATGAATGAAACTAATTAATTCATGAATACATTAATACATTAATGAATTACATTTACACTCCATTATAATAATGTATTATTATTATTAATAACGTTTACACTGTTTGAAATGATTCAAAGTTCATAAGAGAGCATTTTATATTATGACAAACCTTTATTTTATACATTTATAATTGTACAACAAACCTTTATTTTATTTATTCATAATTGTGTAACAAACCTTTAGTTTCCACAGTCTCTGGGGCCATGGAGGGACATGTGCACACTGAAACCACACAACACCATGTTACCATGACAACCATAACAACAACAATTATCTATATATATCTATCTATAAATGTTCAAACAACAACATTTATCTATCTATGTCTGTCTGTCTGTCTGTCTGTCTGTCTGTCTGTCTGTCCCCGTTTGTTCCATTGTAGACTTGCGGAACAGCATTGTCTGACCGTCTGACAGGCATCTGGACACATGTATCCACTCCAAAATGTATATCTAACACACTAATAAATAATCCCTGTGAAAATATAACATTTTAAAACTAATTTAAACAAACTGCTTTAACAGTCATTCAGATAAGATTGCATCGCGACGAGTTGTGAGCTTGTAGATCTGCTATTTTCAAAATATATGAGCGCTTATGCGAGAGCATTTTTGGGAGTCGGGGCTGGCTTGTCCTATGGAACCTGGGTTGAGGAAATAAACCCGACACTCCAAACCTGCCTCTCCAGGCTATCTCTCATTAATGTGGCAGCACGGGACTGCAGCCCGCCCGAGTCTCACGGAATGACTGCTTTATTTTAGTGTAACTCTGCTTGCTCGGTATGGGTTAAATAATTGAATATACAAATGTATTCCATTGATGGCGATGAGATGTCATTCATGTAGGCTACTTGCCTACTTGACAAAGATTGTACCGTTACGGAATACACGAAAGACACAGTTGGGTTTGCAAGTAGGTAAGTGCATATGTGTGCGTGCGTGTGTGTGTGTGTGTGCGCGTGTGTGTGTGTATGTGCGTGTGTGTGTGTGTGTGTGTGTGTGTGTGTGTGTGTGTGTGTGTGTGTGTGTGTGTGTGTGTGTGTGTGTGTGTGTGTGTGTGTGTGTGTGTGTGCGCGTGTGCGCGTGCGCGTGTGCGTGTGCGTGTTATTTAAATGACGCTCGGTTTCAGCCGTCAGATTTATCAAAGCTCTGAACACTAGGATTGGCTGTATAGGATCCTGTGATAAACACCACTTGGACGTTGGCTTACGGCCAGATTTAAGGCAAACAATACACTTTTTACGCTCCATTGATAAATGAGGGCCATTGACCTTTGACCCTGACAACCCCTGTCAAGGTCACACACATTGACCTTTGACCTCATAAACACTGACCTGGAGGAAGCATCTCCTCAGGCTCTGGAACAACCTTCTCTCCCTCCTCATCTTCATCTTTATCCTCACCAGGAAGCTCCTCCTCTTTGGTTTCCTGAGGAGGAGCAGACTCCTCCTCCTCCATAGGAGCACCTGGTTGACCTGCAGCTGAAGACCATTTATCATGAAGGTACATGAAGGAACATGAAGGAACATGAAGGAACATGAAGGAACATGAAGAACATGAAGGAACATGAAGTACATGAAGGAACATGAAGGAACATGAAGGAACATGAAGGTACATGAAGGAACATGAAGGAACATGAAGGAACATGAAGGAACATGAAGAACATGAAGGAACATGAAGTACATGAAGGAACATGAAGGAACATGAAGGAACATGAAGGAACATGAAGGTACATGAAGGAACATGAAGGAACATGAAGGTACATGAAGGAACATGAAGGAACATGAAGGAACATGAAGAACATGAAGGAACATGAAGTACATGAAGGAACATGAAGGAACATGAAGGAACATGAAGGAACATGAAGGAACATGAAGTACATGAAGGAACATGAAGGAACATGAAGGAACATGAAGGAACATGAAGGTACATGAAGGAACATGAAGCAACATGAAGGAACATGAAGTACATGAAGGTACATGAAGTACATGAAGGAACTATAGAAACAGGAGATAGACTCCTCCTCTACGCTATAGAAACAGGAGATAGGCTCCTCCCCTACACTATTGAAACAGGATAGGCTCCTCCCCTACGCTATAGAAACAGGAGATAGGCTCCTCCCCTATGGCCCACATGGTTCCCAAGGCTGCGTATTGTAGAAACAAATAATACACTGCATTGGTAACACAACATAACAAACTAGACGGACGGACGGACGGACAGGGGGTAAAACATACTCTCTCGCCATGCCGAAAGACAATAACGTAACAAATAACAAGAAGCTTGTGTTATTGATATTTACCAAAGATATCTTCTGCTTCATGGTCTTCTGTCTTGTCACGATCTGCCTCTCCAACATAATGATCATATTCATCTTCCTCTTGTGTGTCAGCATCAGTCTTTGGCTCGTCTTCCTTCATCAATTCAGCTGCAAAGATGGCTAAAAACACACAGTAGATGATCATCTATACAGGTCTATGATCTATACATACATGATCTATACATCTATACATCATCTATACAGGTCTATGATCTTTACATACATGATCTATACCTCTATACATCATCTATACAGGTCTATGATCTATACATACATGATCTATACATCTATACATCATCTATACATGTCTATGATCTATACATACATGATCTACACATCTATACATCATCTATACAGGTCTATGATCTATACATACATGATCTATACATCTATACATCATCTATACAGGTCTATAGATGATATAAACACACAGACAGGTCTTAGAACCCTAACCACACCCATTTTGAGACCTACCCCTAACCCAGTGGTGTCCAAACTTTTTCCAAAGGGGACCAAATTAGAAAATATGAAAACACCCAAGGGCCAGCTCGCGCGCGATAATTTTCGGTTATAGGCGGATTTTGGGCGAAAATGTGCGATTTTCAGGCGGATTTTGGGCGTTTTGGGGCGTTTTATTGTTACTTTATTTCGGTTTTAGGGTTAAGCAAGAGCTAGAGAAGGTGCTGCTATCCTGAGGCGAAGAAGGAAAATGCAACTTTCACTTTTATAAATCTTATTTTTTTATTGAAGGTGCAAGTGTAAGTGTAATAGTGTAATATTTGCCTATCTACCTATATAAAGGAGAAAGCTACTTCCACCGCTGACGCCACACCCACTCCATGCATTTGGACCTCTCGCCGCTGACGTCATACCCACAGCATTGATTTCGACTAAACACAACAACTACATCTGACATCTCACCACAACACCAGCCACAACGTGCACGCTGAATTTACGGGTGGCGTAGGGTACTTCTCATTGCTCACTACACATTTTCCACCTCGCAACATAATTAATTCTACTCACCACATTACGACCACACCGGACGGGGAAACACCTTCGCACTGTTACCGTCAGCACAACCGAACGCTGACGGCCACAGCCGAAACAACACGAGTCCGAGTATAGGATACGCGAGTCCCGCATACGCAGGCTTTAAAATAGGACTGGATCTAAAAGTGCGTGTGTGTGTGTGTGCGTATATATGCGTGTGTGTGCGAAAAAAAGGCTGCTGTGTTTCCACAGTTTACTGTGTGTGTGTGTGTGTGTGTGTGTGTGTGTGTGTGTGTGTGTGTGTGTGTGTGTGTGTGTAAGCACCGCAGGTTAAATCTCCGCACAGACATCCTTCCACTATGATCGTCACCCAGCCAGCAACAACAACAAACCAATCTTATGGCCTACCTTTCTTTGAGGTCAACTGTGTAGAATAACATTGCAAAAATAGTTCCAATCCAGTGCGTAACACACAAACGAAAACACCTCATTTTGAGTCACGAGCGCCGTGAAGAAAAAGTCGAGGCTTTTAATGTGTGTGTGTCTGTGCGACATGTGTGTGCGACATGTGTGTGTGTGTGTGTGTGTGTGTGTGTGTTGTTGTCACGTGACCACTACTAGCCAACCAACAGCCTGGACTACATTCAGTGTTGCCAGATTGTGCGCGAGAAACAAGCCACCATCCATGTGTCCTCGGGCCGCCAATGGCCCGCGGGCCGCACTTTGGACACCACTGCCCTAACCCCACCCATTATGAGACCTACCCCTAAC
The DNA here is from genome assembly GCF_963280865.1 of Gymnoscopelus braueri. NCBI lineage: Eukaryota > Metazoa > Chordata > Actinopteri > Myctophiformes > Myctophidae > Gymnoscopelus > Gymnoscopelus braueri. The sequence goes on along the minus strand of NW_027660656.1, from coordinate 151,465 downwards.
CCCACCCATTATGAGACCTACCCCTAACCCCACCCATTATGAGACCTACCCCTAACCCCACCCATTATGAGACCTACCCCTAACCCCACCCATTATGAGACCTACCCCTAACCCCACCCATTATGAGACCTACCCCTAACCCCACCCATTATGAGACCTACCCCTAACCCCACCCATTATGAGACCTATGATATTTAATATAATGATATTTATTATAATGATATTAAATATAATGATATTAAATATAATGATATTAAATATAATGATATTAAATAATGATATTTATTATAATGATATTAAATATAATGATATTAAATATAATGATATTAAATAATTATATTTAATATAATGATATTAAATAATTATATTTAATATAATGATATTAAATAATTATATTTAATATAATGATATTTAATATCATGATATTTAATATAATGATATTAAATAATATTTAATATAATGATATTTAATATAATGATATTAAATATAATGATATTAAATAATATTTAATATAATGATATTAAATAATGATATTTAATATAATGATATTAAATAATGATATTTAATATAATGATATTTAATATAATGATATTTAATATAATGATATTAAATAATGATATTTAATATAATGAAATTTAATACAATGATATTTAATATAATGATATTTAATATAATGATATTAAATAATGATATTTAATATAATGATATTAAATAATGGTATTTAATATAATGATATTAAATAATGATATTTAATATAATGATAATTAATATAATGATATTTAATATAATGATATTTAATATAATGATATTTAATATAATGATATTAAATAATGATATTTAATATAATGATATTTAATATAATGATATTAAATAATGATATTTAATATAATTATACAAAATGCTCAACAATACCTGATAACAAGAGGTCATCCAAGTCATCAATTTTATCTTCATCATCATCATCCTCATCAGTGGTTGTCGTGGAAACAGACTCTGCTGAGACTTCTAACTCATCATCCAATGAGCTGCTATCATCATCTTCATCATCGTCATCATCATCAGCCAGGACTCCGCTGTCCTCACTGTCAAACCGAGGCAAACCTTCCAGTACTGTTTCTTTAAGGTCCTCCATAGTGAGGTCATCAAATGTATACGCAAAAAGATCTTCATCAGTTTGATCTTTAACAAGATCTTCATCAGTTTGACCTTTAAAAAGATCTTCATCAGTTTGATCTTTAAAAAGATCTTCATCAGTTTGATCTTTAAAAAGATCTTCATCAGTTTGATCTTTGAAAAGATCTTCATCAGTTTGATCTTTGAGATCGAGGTGATCCATTCCGAACGGTTTGTCGAGGTCGAGGTCAGTGTCGTCTCTGGTAGAATCATCTTCGTCATCTTCATCGTCTGCAAAGTTGTCAGAGGAAGCAGCGGTGGCGTCTTCTTCCTCGGATTCTCCCAGAACATC
>NW_027660656.1:137500-145000 GCF_963280865.1 Gymnoscopelus braueri | reverse complement strand
AAAGAGGCAGGGGTCAAAGGTGAGAGGTCAGGGGTCATTCTATTTAGGGGTCAGCAGGGCAGGTTAACATCGTTATAATGATCCCAAAGTATCATTAGTTTACTATGAGGATGATGAGGATGATGAGGATGATGAGGATGGATATGAATCCTACAAGATGATCTTAAAGTAGTTAAAGGAACCAAACATAACGTGATCTTATAGAAGTTAGAGGAACCAAACATAACGTGATCTTATAGAAGTTAGAGGAACCAAACATAACGTGATCTTATAGAAGTTAGAGGAACCAAACATAACATGATCTTATAGAAGTTAGACTAGAGGAACCAAACATAACATGATCTTATAGAAGTTAGAGGAACCAAACATAACATGATCTTATAGAAGTTAGAGGAACCAAACATAACGTGATCTTATAGAAGTTAGAGGAACCAAACATAACGTGATCTTATAGAAGTTAGACTAGAGGAACCAAACATAACATGATCTTATAGAAGTTAGAGGAACCAAACATAACATGATCTTATAGTAGTTAGAGGAACCAAACATAAAATGATCTTATAGAAGTTAGACTAGAGGAACCAAACATAACATGATCTTATAGAAGTTAGAGGAACCAAACATAACGTGATCTTATAGAAGTTAGAGGAACCAAACATAACATGATCTTATAGAAGTTAGAGGAACCAAACATAACATGATCTTATAGAAGTTAGACTAGAGGAACCAAACATAACATGATCTTATAGAAGTTAGAGGAACCAAACATAACGTGATCTTATAGAAGTTAGAGGAACCAAACATAACATGATCTTATAGAAGTTAGAGGAACCAAACATAACATGATCTTATAGAAGTTAGACTAGAGGAACCAAACATAACATGATCTTATAGAAGTTAGAGGAACCAAACATAACATGATCTTATAGTAGTTAGAGGAACCAAACATAACATGATCTTATAGAAGTTAGAGGAACCAAACATAACATGATCTTATAGTAGTTAGAGGAACCAAACATAACATGATCTTATAGAAGTTAGACTAGAGGAACCAAACATAACATGATCTTATAGAAGTTAGAGGAACCAAACATAACATGATCTTATAGAAGTTAGAGGAACCAAACATAACATGATCTTATAGAAGTTAGAGGAACCAAACATAACATGATCTTATAGAAGTTAGAGGAACCAAACATAACTTGTAGAAGTTAGAGGTTTAGGATGGAAAGTTAGTTTGTACTCAGTATAACACAGTATTCATTTCGTCCACTAGAACTTTGACCAACGAAAAATGTTGGTCGTCCTTTTGTCACTGATGACTAAATATAAACTAAGCTATAATGACTAAAACTATGACCTCAGCTTCACTGAGGAACCATAGGTTTTCTTCCAGAGATTTACAGGCAAGATTTTACGGTACCAAAGACAGATGTCAAAGTTGTAGAACCCATGTTCAGGTACCAGTCACACACCTGTGACTGACACACACCTGTGACTGACACACACCTGTGACTGACACGCACCTGTGACTGACACACACCTGTGACTGACACACACCTGTGACTGTCACACACCTGTGACTGACACACACCTGTGACTGACACGCACCTGTGACTGACACACACCTGTGACTGACACGCACCTGTGACTGACACACACCTGTGACTGACACACACCTGTGACTGACACACACCTGTGACTGACACACACCTGTGACTGACACACACCTGTGACTGACACACACCTGCCTGCAAATGGTACCAGGGCTGACACCAAATAATGCATAATCTAGGTAACAGAACACCAGCTCCACTTGCTCTATTGCACGCATCATCCTGAAGGGACAAACGTGGCATCTTTCCATGAGGTCAGAGGTCAGTGCTGCTGCTTGGAGCATCAACACAAACTCAACAAAGTTGCAGAACCCATGTTCAGGTACCAGACACTCACCTCTCAGCAGGTATGTGCTGGCAGGTCGCTCAAAACGAGCGATTACCAACAGAAGCATATTGGGGGATTTTGGCAAATGTTTTGGGGGGGGGCGCTACCCACACGTTTATCTGTGTTACTAATTCCACGAATGCCTGATAGTTGTACCTCGTTGTAAAGGTGACTAATCAACAATAAAAATGATATAAAACACAAATCCAATTGGTATTATTGAAGGAGAGATATAATCAAGTTTCTGAACGTTTTGTGAGCAGTTTATATGCTGAAAATAAACCAAACCGAACTGAGCTGAAATAGAACTCTTACCAGACAGAGTTCTGCAGTCCATCATATAGATCATTGAATAAAACTCTTACCAGACAGAGTTCTGTAGTCCATCACATAGATCATTGAATAGAACTCTTACCAGACAGAGTTCTGCAGTCCATCATATAGATCATTGAATAGAACTCTTACCACACAGAGTTCTGCAGTCCATCACATAGATCATTGAATAGAACTCTTACCAGACAGAGTTCTGTAGTCCATCACATAGATCATTGAATAGAACTCTTACCAGACAGAGTTCTGTAGTCCATCATATCAAAGCAGATGATGAAGACACAGGACCAGGTGATGATTAGGGCCAGCACCAGGATCCAGGCCAGAGGAGAGCTGAAGGTTGAATGAAGGTCATCGCTGAACGTCTTCTTGTAGACGCCCAGAGGAGAGGAGCCCGCCTCGCCGTTCTTCCCTTCTATCAGCATGGTGGTGGTGGTGGAGGACCGAGCTGTGAGGCGGGGGGGGGGGGGGGGGAGGGGGAGGGGGAGGGGGTTATATCAACTGACTGGAAAGATACTGGGCCTCTTCCTTACTTCCTTCACAGGTGTTACCAATGATACTAATGAAGACTCTGTTCCATTGGGAGTCAAACAGAGTCAGGGTGCTGACTCACTGGAAACACTTATGAGTGTTTATTAAACTATTCATAATAATAATAATAAACTTTATTTGTGTAGCATCTTTCATGACATCAAATGCAGCTCAAAATACATAAAACAAGAGATGAACACAATAAAAATATTAAACAAGCTACAATATTAAACAAGATGTTTGTGTGTGTGTGTGTGTGTGTGTGTGTGTGTGTGTGTGTGTGTGTGTGTGTGTGTGTGTGTGTGTGTGTGTGTGTGTGTGTGTGTGTGTGCATGTATATGTGCATGTGTGTGTGTGCGTGTGCGTGTGCGTGCGCGTGCGCGTGCATGTGCATGTGCATGTGCATGTGCATGTGCATGTGCATGTGCATGTGCATGTGCATGTGCATGTGCATGTGCATGTGCATGTGCAAGTAAGTGTGTGCTTGCATGTGTGTATGTATGTATGTATCTATAGAGAGGCAGTGTAGTTTCTCGGTAAACTATAGGATCATAGAATACAGAGAGACAGTGTAGTGTCTCAGTAAACTATAGGATCATAGAATACAGAGACAGTGTAGTGTCTCAGTAAACTATAGGATCATAGAATACAGAGAGACAGTGTAGTGTCTCAGTAAACTATAGGATCATAGAATACAGAGACAGTGTAGTGTCTCAGTAAACTATAGGATCATAGAATACAGAGACAGTGTAGTGTCTCAGTAAACTATAGGATCATAGAATACAGACACAGTGTAGTGTCTCAGTAAACTATAGGATCATAGAATACAGAGAGACAGTGTAGTGTCTCAGTAAACTATAGGATCATAGAATACAGAGACAGTGTAGTGTCTCAGTAAACTATAGGATCATAGAATACAGAGACAGTGTAGTGTCTCAGTAAACTATAGGATCATAGAATACAGAGAGACAGTGTAGTGTCTCAGTAAACTATAGGATCATAGAATACAGAGAGACAGTGTAGTGTCTCAGTAAACGAGGATCACAGGTAAACAATAAACCTTGAATCAGTCTAAACAATATAATATCAACAACAAAAGATCTGTACACTATAGAAACTAGGATGCCAGGTCAACACATGAACCTGGCATATGTCTAAATAACATGCTATCTACATTACTTTTTAACCTAAAGTTGCATAAGACTTGGTCATAACTAGGTCAAGTGCTACGGGTTGAGGTGGAGTCTGAAGAGGTGAAACATGTTATGTACAGTATATGAATGGTTACTGTGTCTGATGTATGTATTAAATACATACATGTACATATGAATGGTACTGTGTCTGATGTACAGTATGTATATATTTATGTATATGTATGTATGTGTGTGTGTGTGTGTGTGTGTGTGTGTGTGTGTGTGTGTGTGTGTGTGTGTGTGTGTGTGTGTGTGTGTGTGTGTGTGTGTGTGTGTGTGTGTGTGTGTGCGCGCGTGCGTGTGCGTGTTGTGTGTGTGTGTGTGTGTGTGTGTGTGTGTGTGTGTGTGTGTGAGTGTGTGTGTGTGAGACAGGGGTCCACCTGTTGTGTCTCTTCAGCTCAGTTTGTTGGCTCTGACTCTATTACTGCTGACTTAGACTAACACACACACGCACGCACACACACACACACACACACACACACACACACACACACACACACACACACACACACACACACACCACACACACACACACACACACACACACACACACACACACACACACACACACACACACACACACACACACACACACACACACACACACACACACACACAGTATTCTAAATGCAGCCTGCTTGCCACAGCTCTAAAACCAAAACAAGTCTAGTCTAAAAGCTCAGTGAGCCTCAAGCCAGCAGCATGCACTTAACTTAACTTAACTTAAGTTAATTAAAACACTAACTAGTTCTTAAATTAAAGGTAGGGTAAGTGATTTTCTTTGGTTAAAATAAGTGTTAAATAGCTCTATATTCTGATAGTACTCATTACTATAGAGTGTTTGTTCAGTAAGAGGAGTCCCCTTGTCTCTCCAGCTCTTTATAAAATAGAGAATGCATTTTTCGTTTCTGTTTCAGTTTCATTTCCAATTTTATCCAATCAGGATAGAGAACTCAATCAGGATATAGATTAAACAAGTGAAATTGGAAGTGATGACGCCAAGAAATGAGCAGGCAAAATTGGAACTGGAACACTAAAAAATAAAGCTTAAAATGGGTACTTTCTCCTGATTGGCTGAGATTTTGACACCTACCAGAACATGTAATTTTCTGTTTATTAAAGATCTGGAGAGACGGGGAGACTCCTGTTACTGAACAAACATTCTATAGCAATGATTACTATCAGAATATAGTGCTTTAACCTTTTAACAAAATACTTTTTGTTTTAACAAAAAAAATATCATTTACCCTACCTTTACTTAACTTTATTAAAACACTAACTAGTTCTCACTCATGCTTCTCTAGTGAAAGGATTTATTGTTTGCTTTCTTTATGTGTTATTATATTTTTCCTTATGACATTATTGTACTCTAATTATTTTTAAAGATTTGTATTGGCCATTTTGCATATCAAAGAACAACTATTTCTGAGATACAAATACAACAATACCTATAAAAGAATAGTAAAAAATATATGTATAGTATGTATATGTATAATAATATGAAACCGTCTAATTAATTTGAACGTGGCCAGTGACCACATTAAAGATGAGATGACAGCTGTTAAATAGAATGCAATCAGAAACTGCTATTACAGTCTATCGCCACAAGATGGCTCCTTTCCCCCAATACACACTCTGCAATGAACACATAATCAATCCATACATTTAATGAGCCGTTAATGCCGACCCATTCAAACAAAGCAACGTTACGTTTCCAGACGACATTTGACAAAATGACCATTTAGACAGGCTGCTATTTCTAAAGGACAAAATGACCATTTAGACAGGCTGCTATTTCTAAAGGACAAAAGGAAAGCATTTAGTTTCCTCTCAGTGTGTTCAGAGAAACAACTATATGCATACTATGTTCCCTCACTTAATTCTTTCTTAACTGATTGATGTCAAGTCTGGATGTCAGTTGTTTATGTCACTAGTTTATCAATGCCATTTGAAATGTGAGTTTGTCCCACACCTTTACTTTAATTCTAGGATCCTACATCTACACACATGCATAGGATGTAGGATTAATTTATCCCACAGTGCAGGATTGTGTGTTTTGACACACATTGCTGTGAATGGTGCAAACTGCTCTCCTTCAGATTCACTTCACAGCCTAGCTTAGAACATCCTATGGAGAGACATGTTCTTTGTTGTATAAACTCAGTGAGACATGGCAGTGCATGGCAGCAGTCATTTCTCGGTCATTTTATGACATTCACACAGTCACGTTACTACAGGTGGGGCCGGGTGCCACATGCGGCCCCCACCTTCACTTAATGCGGCCCCCACCTTCACTTAATGCAGCCCCCACCTTCACTTAATGCGGCCCCCACCTTCACTTAATGAGGCCCCCACCTTCACTTAATGAGGCCCCCACCTTCACTTAATGAGGCCCCCACCTTCACTTAATGCGGCCCCCACCTTCACTTAATGCGGCCCCCACCTTCACTTAATGCGGCCCCCACCTTCACTTAATGCGGCCCCCACCTTCACTTAATGCGGCCCCCACCTTCACTTAATGCAGCCCCCACCTTCACTTAATGAGGCCCCCACCTTCACTTAATGCAGCCCCCACCTTCACTTAATGCAGCCCCCACCTTCACTTAATGAGGCCCCCACCTTCACTTAATGCGGCCCCCACCTTCACTTAATGCGGCCCCCACCTTCACTTAATGCGGCCCCCACCTTCACTTAATGAGGCCCCCACCTTCACTTAATGCAGCCCCCACCTTCACTTAATGAGGCCCCCACCTTCACTTAATGCGGCCCCCACCTTCACTTAATGAGGCCCCCACCTTCACTTAATGCGGCCCCCACCTTCACTTAATGCGGCCCCCACCTTCACTTAATGTGGCCCCCCACCTTCACTTAATGTGGCCCCCACCTTCACTTAATGCAGCCCCCACCTTCACTTAATGAGGCCCCCACCTTCACTTAATGCGGCCCCCACCTTCACTTAATGAGGCCCCCACCTTCACTTAATGCGGCCCCCACCTTCACTTAATGCGGCCCCCACCTTCACTTAATGTGGCCCCCACCTTCACTTAATGCGGCCCCCACCTTCACTTAATGTGGCCCCCACCTTCACTTAATGAGGCCCCCACCTTCACTTAATGAGGCCCCCACCTTCACTTAATGCGGCCCCCACCTTCACTTAATGTGGCCCCCACCTTCACTTAATGCGGCCCCCACCTTCACTTAATGTGGCCCCCACCTTCACTTAATGAGGCCCCCACCTTCACTTAATGCGGCCCCCACCTTCACTTAATGCGGCCCCCACCTTCACTTAATGTGGCCCCCACCTTCACTTAATGAGGCCCCCACCTTCACTTAATGAGGCCCCCACCTTCACTTAATGTGGCCCCCACCTTCACTTAATGAGGCCCCCACCTTCACTTAATGCGGCCCCCACCTTCACTTAATGTGGCCCCCACCTTCACTTAATGCGGCCCCCACCTTCACTTAATGTGGCCCCCACCTTCACTTAATGAGGCCCCCACCT
>NW_027660656.1:130000-132500 GCF_963280865.1 Gymnoscopelus braueri | reverse complement strand
ATCATTAACCACTAAGAGCAGAGATATAGATATACAACCCCCCCCCCCCATGGGGACCAGAACCAATAGCAGAGCCCACTGGTGGTGCTGGGGTGGTGGTGGGAGCAAACAAGCCGCATGACAACAAACCAGAACACACAAAAAAGAATAAAAAACAAAACAAACAAAAACAAAAAAAAAAAAAAAGCAAAAAAAAAAAAAAAAAAAACAACAACAAATAAAAAGCTAAAAAAAAAAGAACACAAACCAATTCAAAAGGAAAGAAGGAACGCAGATTTAGGTGAGCTTAAATAACCCGCCCGATTGGTCAGCTGATTGCCACGTCAGTGTATGACTAATCTCTCAAGAACAGATTCTGCAAGAACAGACACTTGGTAATCAAATGTAGTGGGCGGGATTTACGTGTGTGCCGTTCCTTCCCCACTAGAAACAAGCTGAAACTCATTTAACAATAGCGTCCTCGGAGCAGACAAAACCACGGAAAGTTAGTAACATTTTAAATTGCTCTTTCATCATAGAAACAAGTGGGCTTATAACCAAAACGATTCATGTTCTCTGGGAGAAATGGTGTTAGTGTTCCGTGGAGAAATATATATCGGATTGCTTCCCCCCCCCCCCTTTTTTTTTTTTACATATTTTTGTATTTTTTCATGCTTTTTTTTTGTACATAGTGGTATTTTTTCTGTATTATCTGTATTTTCATGTTGATTTTTGAACTGTTTGGTTGCTACTATATATGTCTATGAAATTAATTCAAGGACCCCAACGGAAACAAGTCCGCAAGGACTTTTTTGGCCGGACCTTTTAGACAAAAGCATTATAAATGTAACTGTGTTGTTTTACATTCTTTTGCCTAATAAAAATTTCAATCAATCAATCAATTGTTAGAGGGAATGAAAACATAGTCGCACCACCGGAAGTGGAGCGCTGAAGGCAGACCAAAACCCCGGTTTCCCTGCGCACAGGTGCTCCATTGAGCTTGTCCCAGAGCCAAGTGAATAAGTAAAAAACAGCAGAGGGCGCTGTTTTTCCTTTTTATTTGGAGATGGGTTCCCAGATTGTTGTATGACGTATGGGTCTTGCATGTATACTGAGCATGCATGTAACCTCTCGAGTGTTTACTGCCTGAACTAACCTCGCAGGCTACGTATCACGTATCATTTTGTTTTATCAAATTAGTTTTGAAATGTTTCCACAGTCAAGATCTTTACAAAGATATGACTACGGTAGGAATATAGTGAAGGTCAAAGTAAAGTGACGTAACCAACTGAAATCTAACTAGAAAAAGCTCCTCGGAGCACAGGTCTCCGCCAGGTCAGGTACGCTACTGTGGCCTCCTGGTGGCGCTATAATAGGCCAATGTGAATAGGGTGCCATTTGTTTTTAGGCCTTTCACAGCAATCAGACACTGCATTCGTGATTTGAGGCATTTTGTTCCGAAAATGTGTTTAGCTAAATTAGACCTGCTGGTGGCGCTATAACAGGCCAATGTGAAAAGGGTGGCATTTCTTCATCTGCCTAGTGGGAAGGTGCGTGTGAAATTAGGCAATGAGGATGGAATGTGGGAAATGGGACAGATCCGTGTTGATCACATGACTATAGAGATACTGTGTACCGATTTGCGTGATGTTTGGATAAAATCTGTAGGAGACAGGAGTAATATAAAAAAAAAGTTTTTTCCCAAATCAGCCTCCTGGTGGCGCTATAACACAGTTTCGCAGCGACCGGGCCGGTGCGGGAGATTAGCTGGTAACGGACGGACAGGACACACGGACGAACACACGGACAGGACACACGGACAGGACACACGGACAGACACACGGACAGGACACATGGACAGACACACGGACAGGACACACGGACAGGACACACGGACAGACACATGGACAGACACACGGACAGGACACACGGACAGACACACGGACAGACACACGGACAGACACACGGACAGGACACACGGACAGGACACACGGACAGACACACGGACAGACACACGGACAGGACACACGGACAGGACACACGGACAGGACACACGGACAGGACACACGGACAGACACACGGACAGACACACGGACAGGACACATGGACAGACACACGGACAGGACACACGGACAGGACACACGGACAGGACACACGGACAGGACACACGGACAGGACACACGGACAGACACACGGACAGGACACACGGACAGGACACACGGACAGGACACACGGACGGACACACGGACAGGACACACGGACAGGACACACGGACAGGACACACGGACAGGACACACGGACAGGACACACGGACGGACACACGGACAGGACACACGGACGGACGAACAGGGTGCAAAACATACTCTCTTGCCTTTCGGCCTGGCGGAGACAATTAATTCCAAATATAAAATATTGTACAACAAAGTTCTGGCAAAAATAAATCCAAAGCTGTCGCCATGTTTTGATTGTATATGTTTATTATTATTAAGGGAACCAGGATGTTATTCTTTTAGCCTAAATG
>NW_027660656.1:100000-125000 GCF_963280865.1 Gymnoscopelus braueri | reverse complement strand
TTTTTACATTTTCTCCATTAAAATGATCCTTAGCTTTAAAACCACAGTAACTCTATGTGGGATAAACTTCACTGTGCAGCTAGTATTAATACGGCTAGTATGAATACAGCTAGTTTTAATACGGCTAGTATTAATACTGCAGCTAGTATTAATACTGCAGCTAGTATTAATACAGCTAGTATTAATACAGCTAGTATGAATACAGCTAGTATTAATACAGCTAGTATGAATACAGCTAGTATTAATATAGCTAGTATTAATACAGCTAGTATAAACTTCTATGTGGGAAAAACCATCTAGTATGAATACAGCTAGTATGAATACAGCTAGTATGAATACAGCTAGTATGAATACAGCTAGTATTAATACCAAGCAGCCTATGTTTGGTAGAGACTGTTTGTTTATATGTTTGGTAGAGACTGTTTGTTTATATGTTTGGTAGAGACTGTTTGTTTATATGTTTGGTAGAGACTGTTTGTTTATATGTTTGGTAGAGACTGTTTGTTTATATGTTTGGTAGAGACTGTTTGTTTATATGTTTGGTAGAGACTGTTTGTTTATATGTTTGGTAGAGACTGTTTGTTTATATGTTTGGTAGAGACTGATAGACTGCAGGGCATTTATACAATCATTGTCAATTAGGAAGCAGATTGTGCAGCTTTCCTACGGTGGCCCCTGAGGATCATATATGTATATATATATATATATATATATATATATATATATATATATATATATATATATATATATATATGCCGGCTAAAAAGCCACCTCTTCAGGAGACACTACCCTTCCTCTTAGCCTTGCCTACTTGTTGTCAATTAGTTGTACGAGCTTGTTTTATTGGATCATGTTTATTTGATACACTTATTTGTTTTAGCTCTTGCTCATTTGATCTTCCTATTTGTCTGTTTAAGAAAGTAGGTAACTGATAGATTGCACTTTTATCTAGGTATACTCTTAGTTGCTTGTTTTAGAAGAGAATGCACTTTATACTTCTGGTGATTAGTAGTTTCGTTCCCTAACTATGTTGAATACACTTATTGTAAGTCACTTTGGATAAAAGCGTCTGCTAAATGACTGTAATGTAATGTAATGTAATGTAATGTAATGTAATATATATATATATATATATATATATATATATATATATATATATATATATATTATATTTAGCACCTATAGATGTTTTCAATTAAAGTGAACCCATTAAAACCAGGAAAGCATCTCAGAAAACTCTAGGATTTAGAACAGTGGTTTGGAACACTAGTTTTCAAAAATAGCAGATCTACAAGCCCACAGAGCGTCACGTCGTGTCGCAGTGTGAATCTTGTTACGGCCACTAACCCAATGGCCCTATCATAATAACAGGACATAAATCAGGTCTCAATGGCAATGAAGTTTATATTCAGAAAAAACATGTGCAATGGGTTCTTTCAAGCAACAAGATCAATAAATATACCAGGTAGAGGTATAAGAATTAACCAAAACTAGAGAAAGTGCTCCTCGGAGCACAGGTCTCCGCCAGGTCAGGTAAGTTATTGTGGCCTCCTGGTGGCACTATAATAGGCCAATGTGAAAAGGGTGGCATTTCTTCCTCGGCCTAGTGGGAATATGCGTGCAAATTTTCACGGAAATCGCACGCCGCGTTCATGATTTCAGACATTTTGTTCAAAACGGACCAATCCTGCAAACTTTGGAAGTCAACCTTAGTCAATGAGGATGGAATATGAAATATCGGACAGATGCGTCTTGATCACATGACTATAGAGATACTGTGTACCGATTTGCGTGATGTTTGGATAAAATCTGAAGGATTAATATCCAAAAATGTATTTGACATAAGTCGGCCTCCTGGTGGCGCTGTAAAAAGCAGATGTGAAAAATGCAGTGCAGATGTTTTTCCTTGGCCTCTAGGGAGTAGGCGTGTAAAGTTTCACGCAGATCGGTGCAGTTATAGTTAAAAATGCAAATCGGCCTGTTAGTTTTAAGTTTTAAGTTTTAAGTGCCATTTCTTCCTCGGCCTAGTGGGAATGTGCGTGTGCAATTCTATGCAAATGGCAAGCTGCGTTCATGATTTGAGGCAGTTTGTTCAAAACGGACCAATCCTGCAAACTTTGGATGGTAACCTTAGCCAATGAGGATGGAATATGGGAAATCAGACAGATCAGGGTTGATCACATGACTATAGAGATACTGTGTACCGATTTGCATGAGGTTTGGTTAAAAACTGTAGGAGTAATGGGAAAAAAAAAATCGGCCTCCTGGTGGCGCTATAACAGGCCCATGTGAAAAATTTGAGGCAGAGGTTCTGAATTGGCATCCAGGGAGTGTGTGTGCACAGTTTCGCAGCGACCGGGCCAACGGTGCCAGAGATTTGGTGCTAACACACAGACAGGACACACACACGGACGGACGGACGGACGGACACACGGACGGACGGACGGACAGGGGCGAAAACATACTCTCTCGCCATGCCTTTTGGCCTGGCGGAGACAACAAAGACCTAAATAAATGTCCTAACCAAACAGAAGTAGTAATGGGCTGGCCGAACTACAAAGTGGGGAGTCTGGTGAGCCAGGCACTATGTGCCCGTCGTCTCACCAGACTCCCATAAACTACCAAAACATACAATAAGCTAAACTAACCAGAAACCCAAAATCATAACAAACAATACTTACAAACAGCTCATTGGAACTGAAATAAAGAACTACAAAAAAACAAATGCAAGAGATCAAATATACAGGTGTGCTCTGCTGGGGTGCTGGGGGGATTCTGAAAGCTGGCTACAGCTCCTGCTTTATAGACCCATAGAGCGTCGCAGTTCCCGCCCACTTCCTGGTTTTTCGTGGTGCCGGAAGGAACAACTCAATGCATTTTTCCCATTGACATTTCCAAAAATATTTATATCTATTAATTTAAGCCTCGAATCAAGCCATCATGACATGACATGAATCATGACCATAAAACGTTTGATTCTGTGATTATTTTTTTTTGAAAACGGCAAAACAAAGGGTATTTATTAAATATAGTATAGTATAGTATCATATATAGTATAGTATAGTATAGTATCATATCATTAAATATAAAATAAAAAAATAATCACAGAAAAAAACGTTTTATGGTCATGATTCATGTCATGTCATGATGGCTTGATTCGAGGCTTAAATTAATAGATATACATATTTTTGGAAATGTCAATGGGAAAAATGCATTGAGTTGTTCCTTCCGGCACCCCGAAAAACCAGGAAGTGGGCGGGAACTGCGATGCTCTATGGGCCCTAATCACTGTTTTATAGACCTATAGATCTATAATTAAGCACAGCTGGGAAAGGGAGGGGCAGCCAGTGCACTCCCAGGTGAGTGACAGGTGTCTAGCCAGACCAGGGCAGCAGAGCCAGCAAGGACACTACACACACACACACACACACACACACTACACACACACACACTACACACAGGACAAATAAGCATTAGTGAACACATAAGCAAAGAAAGACTATAGACTGAGGTGTGAATATGTGCTATCTGCACATAAAGCACATAACAATCTTGTACATCTGCTATTTTTGAATATTTTCCCTGGACCCTGGAAACATTACATTATTTTGTGAGACTTTGGCACGAAAATCTTTGAAAATACTGATTTAGAATGTAATTCATTTTACAGTTCTATGTACAATACAGGCAAAATATAGGCTTTGCTGCCATCTTGTGGTGACATCGACTTCCTTATAGAACCATGAATCCTACTGGTTTTGGTTTTGATTGATTGATTATTAGGCAAAAGAATGTAAAACAACACAGTTACATTTATAATGCTTTTGACTAAAAGGTCCGACCAAAAAAGTCCTTGCGGACTTGTTTCCGTTGGGGTCCTTGAATTAATTTCATAGACATATATAGTAGCAACCAAACAGTTCAAATATCAACCTGAAAATACAGATAATACAGAAAAAATACCACTATGTACAAAAAAAAGCAATTAAAAAATATATGTACAAAAAAAGGGGGGGGGAGCATGGAAAAATAAAAATTATATACAAAAAAAGCAATCCTACTGGTGTTTATAATGATAATTAATAACAATATAATATGAATCCTACTGGTGTTTATTCTTTACTACGACAATAAAACACGTAACATGAAATAATAGCTGTGAAACTGAAATAAAGCTAACAATAGCTAAAGCTAACGCTTCCTGAATTCGATAGGTCACCGATCTCGATGTAACAGACCGGAAATTTCAACCAGAATCAGGTCACCTCCTGAATTCAATAGGTCACCGACTTCGATGTAGCAGACCGGAAATCTCAACCAGAATTAGGTCACCTCCTTAATTCGATAGGTCACCGATTCTGATGTAACAGACCGGACATCTCAACCAGAATCAGGTCACCTCCTGAATTATATAGGTCACCGATTTCGATGTAACAGACCGGAAATCTCAACCAGAATCGGGTTACTAGAAGAACCGTCTATAGTCTCGCGTGGCCAGACTGTTTCGACGCAGATGAGTAAAGGCTGGGAACGAGGCTACATTGTGGAATAGTTTTCTGGCAACGCGAGACTATGACTAGAACCCAAGACGAAAATAGCAAGACTCACCTTCTCCATTTTACTTCCTGTATCTGTGTGAAGTGGGCGGAGCCTTTTTAGGAGACCGGAAGCAGGTTGGAGTCTCTTCATTCCAATGGGAGAGTGAACGTGAACACAGCTTCTTTATTATTATTGTTATTATTATATTATTATCATCATCATCATCATCATCATCATCATCATCATCATCATTATTATTAATTATAATAGAAAAGTGAACGTGAACACAGCTTCTCAACCATTCTTTATTATTATGATTATGATTATTATTATTATTATTATTATTATTATTATTATGATTATGATTATGATTATGATTATGATTATTATGATTATTATTATTATGATTATTATTATTATTATGATTATGATTATGATTATGATTATTATTATTATTATTATTATGATTATTATGATTATGATTATTATTATGATTATGATTATGATTATTATGATTATGATTATGATTATGATTATTATGATTATGATTATGATTATGATTATTATGATTATTATTATGCTTATTATTATGCTTATGATTATTATGATTATTATTATGATTATTATTATTATTATGATTATGATTATGATTATTATTATTATTATTATTATTATGATTATGATTATGATTATTATGATTATGATTATGATTATGATTATTATTATTATTATTATTATTATTATTACAGCCTCTTTAGCTCAATGGTCACTGAACTAAATATTAGACCTGATCGCCACACAGACTTAATATAATATTCACAACATTTTGACACTAAAATGTATTTTTTCAGAGAAAATCTACCTTATTATCGACCTTTCTCTGTCGTGACCCAAAATAATCATATTTCATGTTGAAGAATAACATTTACTTTCACTCGGTTCCACAGATAAACATTGTGAAAATATTTTTTGTATTAAAAGGGTCTTAAAAGTCCTTAAAGGTAGGGTAAGTGATTTTCTTTGGTTAAAATAAGTGTTAAATAGCTCTATATTGTGATAGTGCTCATTGCTATAGAGTGTTTGTTCAGTAAAAGGAGTCTCCTTGTCTCTCCAGCTCTTTATTAAATAGAGAATGCATTTTCGTTTCTGTTTCAGTTTCATTTCCAATTTTATCCAATCAGGACAGAGAACTCAATCAGGATATAGATTAAACAAGTGAAATTGGAAGTGATGACGCTAAGAAATGAGCAGGCAAAATTGGAACTGGAACACTATACAAATGAGTCTTACAATTGGTACTTTCTCCTGATTGGCTGAGATTTTGACACCTACCGAAACATGTATTTTCTGTTTATTAAAGATCTGGAGAGACGGGGAGACTCCTGTTACTGAACAAACACTCTATAGCAATGATTACTATCAGAATATAGTATTTTAACCTTTTAACAAAATACTTTTTGTTTTAACCAAAAAATATCACTTACCCTACCTTTAAATGGTCACTGCACTGTGGGACCCCTAAAATAAATCATGTGGGGACCCGGGACCCCCTCGGGTTCCCGACCCACAGGTTGAGCACCACTGACTTAGGAGAGCCTAGTGTAGGGTTAGTACCATGGCGCCTCTAGTGGCTGCTAGTGGGATAGATCTATAGACTATGATGGTGTATCTTCATAAATTAATCATCTTTGACTAAAAGCGCTCCACCTTTCCAGGCTTTCTATTTACTGCTGACATCCGGTTTAGAGCCCGCCTACTGTATCCGGTAGTGTTCACATGCTTATACATGCACGCACACTGACTGTTTCCGTTTCCGTTCTAGACCGGATATGCAAAGTGAACAGTGAATGGACCCCAGTCTACTAGAAGCAGTACTACATCTCCTCCACCAGGTGGCGACAAAGACCGTGCCTGGGTGACTTGATGCGCATGCGTGAGACACGTTGACCAGGAAGTATCTCCGTGTTGTTGTGAGACAAAGAGCTGGTTGTGTGTTGTTGTGTAGCTGTGGTGTGTATCTGTGGTCCAGATGTGTCCTAAAGGAGGTCAAATGTGTCAAATGGAGTCTGTACGGCTGTCCATAAATGAACACATGACGTCAGTGGTGGGAGAGGACATATTGTGTGTTTTGGAAAAACAAAGTGACGCTTGTTGTGTGAAGCTTGTCAGAGTGTTTGTGTTGGAGCGCCTCAGTGCGGCTGCAGAGTGGATGTGCAACCTCTTCCAGAGAGAGATAGAGACCCTAGAAACTCTACTGGATCACCAGAGCAAACTACTGGACATGGCCTTTAATGTGGACACACAACTACACACTGCAGGTATGTCTGTTACATGTACACATGACACACAACTACACACTGCAGGTATGTCTGTTACATGTACACATGACACACAACTACACACTGCAGGTATGTCTGTTACATGTACACATGACACAACTACACACTGCAGGTATGTCTGTTACATGTACACATGACACACAACTACACACTGCAGCTATGTCTGTTACATGTACACATGACACACAACTACACACTGCAGGTATGTCTGTTACATGTACACATGACACAACTACACACTGCAGGTATGTCTGTTACATGTACACATAACACACAATAGTCCTAGAATGTCTGTGATCTTACATACATTTCATGTATATATATATATATATATATATATATATATATATATATATATATATATATATATATATATATATATATAAAAACACACAGCCATAGATGGTGTACGGTTAGCAGAGTGATCTCAGGGTGACTTGTTGTCAGATATTATCTTCTAGTTTCATGTCCATTTGAAAGTTCTGCCAGAAAACGTGTGTTTAGTAAAATATACTTTTCAACAAGCTGCACACGGACGACTTTCTGTCCGGGCGAGGAAGGGGCCTGGAATGAGTGAAGAACTGAATGTATCTAAACTCTGATCACCACAGACTGAATGTATCTAAACTCTGATCACAGACTGAATGTATCTAAACTCTGATCACCACAGACTGAATATATCTAAACTCTGATCACCACAGACTGAATATATCTAAACTCTGATCACCACAGACTGAATGTATCTAAACTCTGATCACCACAGACTGAATGTATCTAAACTCTGATCACCACAGACTGAATATATCTAAACTCTGATCACCACAGACTGAATGTATCTAAACTCTGATCACCACAGACTGAATGTATCTAAACTCTGATCACCACAGACTGAATGTATCTAATCTCTGATCACCACAGACTGAATGTATCTAAACTCTGATCACCACAGACTGAATATATCTAAACTCTGATCACCACAGACTGAATATATCTAAACTCTGACCACAGACTGAATGTATCTAAACTCTGATCACCACAGACTGAATATATCTAAACTCTGACCACAGACTGAATGTATCTAAACTCTGATCACCACAGACTGAATATATCTAAACTCTGATCACCACAGACTGAATGTATCTAAACTCTGATCACCACAGACTGAATGTATCTAAACTCTGATCACCACAGACTGAATATATCTAAACTCTGATCACCACAGACTGAATGTATCTAAACTCTGATCACTGTAGTGGATAAAATTCATATAACAGTCATTGTGGTATGGATTAATTGAATGTATTAGTAGATGCAACAATCATCACCTGTTCTTCCTTGTTAAACTCCTCTCCCTAACAAAGTCTTTAAGAAACAGTCGACTCATGCTAACCTATCTCAAACGTGCCGACTATGTGCGAGTCAGTTATAGAATAAAGCCCATTTAAGGAATGACCATCTGTTGTTATACCTCTGTGTACCATCCTGCCAGTATAAATATGTGGAAGACATTGGTGTTGGGGAGTGATGGGGGAAGCCCTGGAGGGAGACACTAGTCTCTCTCTGCTGTGATGAGATCTACAATAAACATGGAGTTTGGTTCCTGACAACTGAGTCCTGCATCTTCCTGATCTGTTTAATTTACATAAAGTAACATGTAAAAGCTGCCATTACAATTGGCGCTGTGAGCAGGGTGGATGCTTTGCTGTTATAGCAAACACTCCACTTAGAATCTTAAGAAGATGGGAGCAAAACCGAGCAGAAAGAAAATGCAGCGACAACTTGACGACCAACAGAAGGCCTTGGAAGATCAACGTGACAAAGCGAAGAGAATGCAACAACAACTCAATGACCAGCGTGACAAAGCTAAGAGGGCCGCAACGCTACAGCAAGAACAACTCAACGACCAACGGAAAGAAGTGACATTACTGCGAGAACACCTTGACAGAACTATGGTGACATTAGCAGATCTACAAGCCAATACTTCTCCTGATGACTACAATGTGAGGCAGAAGGAGCCAAACTGCAGGAGAGACACACAACTGACTGCTACTACACCCAAGGAACACCCAGATGTCACAGCGACGCTCTGTCCAAGTAACCTATTCCCATTAATTCCATATCCAAACCCTCATCCCCGTCCGGGGGCTGGGGCACAGCAAGCAGAGATAGATGCGTACTCTGCAACAGTACATGTTCAGCGAAACTGGACACCTGATGAATTCAATGACATTGTGAAGGACCTTCCAGACCCCATAATTGACGCGGTACGTTGGTGTACGGCTGTGTTAGATTTGATCGAGATGTATGGGCCATCGACAAGAGAGCTGGAATCAGTATTTCGCAAAGTTTTTGGATTAAGGTGGCTACGTCTCAGGGGAAACTTTGATGTGACTGGAGAAAGAGATGACATCATCACTGGACAGCTGCAGAATCGATATGGTCTTTTTGACAGGGTGAAAGCAGCTTTTCCAGCACACACTGATTGGCCGAAAATTCACAGCACTAAGCAATGGGCTGATGAAACCTGTGACACCTACAGAAATACAATGGAGGACTGCTTTCAGAAGCATTGTGGTGTGACACTAGACAACCCGGCTTACAGTGACTTGCTAAAAACTGCCGTGATCAATGGCTTGCGCCCGTCCATCCATAACCGGGTTATGACTTCCTGTATTGGATGGGAAAGTCAGAACCTCACTGAGGTGTGGGGACATGCACTGCACGCTGAGAGGCACATGCTCTCACAAGAAGACGGGAGGAAGAAGAAATTGGAAAGAGCACAGTTGATGTTCTATGAGAACCACCGGCAGCCACCACAGGAACAACAACAGCAGCAGCAACCAAATCAGGAGTCACATAGGAAGAAAAGGAGCCGTGAATGGAGGCAAAGAAGAGGAGGAAACAGTGAGCCATATGACATAGCGGTCTTATGTCATTACTGTGCCTCAGATGACCACATGGAGAGGGAGTGTCCTGTCGAAAGGAGGTCATGGCTGCACCAGCAGCACCCAGACCAGGATCACGAACAATATGGTGCAGGGTCTGTTCCATGCAACTATGGGCCAGGTGGAAATGCTGTGGCCAACTATCCAGAACGGGGTGGACCACATCCACTGCCTTGCCCCACGTCGGGCTCCGCGGACTCCTTGGCAAGATGGACCAGGTGACAATGTTAATACAACAGGCACCAATCTACTACATGCGGAGCAGGCCACACACATAAAAGGTTCATGTCCTGAGTTATGTTCTGAACGGTTTAATTTACTTTGCAAGTTCTATTCATTGTCATACTAAAAATAGGGTGAGAGTGATAAAATGAATTCGTTTGAGGTACTTCCTTAAAAAATTGCAGTACAGTCCGATCCAAAATTGAAAATTATATTCTACTAAATTAATGTAAGAAAAATATTGTTTAATGGTACTTCCTTAAAAATCGCAGTACAATCCGATCCAAAATTGAGAATTATATTCTACTAATTAATGTAAGAACAATATTGTTTAATGGTGGGGTAATATGCATAAAAGAAAAGACAATAATGTCATAGAACTTGAGTAAGTCAGTATTGTAATCTATTTCCACACACATGAACTAAATAGTTCACTTATCAGTCTGGTTCCCCCATTTCTATTCCTCTCCCCAGAATAGCTGACAGGGGGGAAGGGGGGTGGCAGGTGCGATAGGGGCCGTGTGTGTCTGTGTGTGAGTGAAGATAGACCAAACACTGGAACAGGAATACATTTGAGTTTTAAAATGTATCAAAGTAATTATTCAAAATGTAGTGTTTCAAGGCGCTCAATCAATAATGTGAAACGGGTAATTTAAAACAGATTTTATTTGTCTCCAGTCCACTTATTGTGCTCTTGCTAGATAAATGTTAAGTAAAACTCGGATTAAAATAAACACACCACGTGTAGGCAAGAAATTTTACATAATTCTATATTTTTTATTCCATGTAGTGAAAATGCCCGAGTGAAGAAAATTCCATGCTGTGTTGATAATGCCATACGTGATGAAAAATCCATTCGGTAGCAAATTCCACGTGTTGATATAATTTAAAATAAAATAACTAAAAAATGTAATAATAATCCTAGTAGGCTAGAACTTATGGTTATCAAGCAAATTGTTACAGCAATTTTTGAGTGATTGATGGAGATAGTATAAAGACAGGTTAAACTGTACCTCGGTTGAGTATTATTACATGTTACTGCAAAAAGTTTGTGTGCAGCTTTCCGGATCATGGGTCCGGCCGATGGTTTCTGCAGAACCATTGGTCAGTCCATTATTCTATGAAAGTACTCACAAACTGTGGGGGGTCAGGGAACATTTATTTCCGACCATTATTTGACCATTGGTCAGTCCATTATTCCGTGAACGAAACTTTGGGGGGTAAGGGAACACTTTTATTAAGGGAACGTTTTTATTTAAATTGTATTAAATTAAATTAAATTAATTTTCGATTGAGGACTTTTATGTCAACAAGATCATATGGAGTCTAAGACAGAGACCGGTGACAGGCCGAGATAGTTCTATTTTTCAAAGGATCAATTACCTGAACTGATGGGTACATTTAGGTCTTAACTAGCTACTAAATAGGTAATACAATAAAGCTAGGAGGTTTGTAGTGTGGAACTACACCACCATAATAGTATTTAAAAGAAGCAATGGCAATCTTTCCCAAAAATGGCAGATCTACAAGCTGCAGATCAGATATAACATTTCCAAAAAATTGTATAAATCTACAAGCTGCATCAGTTGTTTAACAAATGTCAAAGAGCATAGCATTATCAAAGATACAGTATGCCAAAAGGTCCTATGATTTTTAAATACATAAGTGAAGTGTGGGGAAAAAATGGTTATTGGTGTTGACTTTCTCTGTAACCATTACTGTAGAATTGTTGAATACACTGTTTGAAGATACGTGACCAGTAGCATATGCGCAATGCTTGCTTGTCACTGCCATCACACGTGTATCTAACAATACAGTTTTGTTTTGAATGTTTGTACATGATTGCATCCCATTGAATTAGCATAATGTCCTGTCATTCTATGAATTTTCTCTATTTTTATAGGACATAAATACTTTATATTTATGCCCTAAGGGCTGGAATGTAGTGGATAAAATTCATATAACAGTCATTGTGGTATGGATTAATTGAATGTATTAGTAGATGCAACAATCATCACCTGTTCTTCCTTGTTAAACTCCTCTCCCTAACAAAGTCTTTAAGAAACAGTCGACTCATGCTAACCTATCTCAAACGTGCCGACTATGTGCGAGTCAGTTATAGAATAAAGCCCATTTAAGGAATGACCATCTGTTGTTATACCTCTGTGTACCATCCTGCCAGTATAAATATGTGGAAGACATTGGTGTTGGGGGGTGATGGGGGAAGCCCTGGAGGGAGACACTAGTCTCTCTCTGCTGTGATGAGATCTACAATAAACATGGAGTTTGGTTCCTGACAACTGAGTCCTGCATCTTCCTGATCTGTTTAATTTACATAAAGTAACATGTAAAAGCTGCCATTACATCACAGACTGAATGTATCTAAACTCTGATCACCACAGACTGAATGTATCTAAACTCTGATCACAGACTGAATGTATCTAAACTCTGATCACCACAGACTGAATGTATCTAAACTCTGATCACAGACTGAATATATCTAAACTCTGATCACCACAGACTGAATGTATCTAAACTCTGATCACCACAGACTGAATGTATCTAAACTCTGATCACAGACTGAATATATCTAAACTCTGATCACCACAGACTGAATGTATCTAAACTCTGATCACCACAGACTGAATGTATCTAAACTCTGATCACCACAGACTGAATGTATCTAAACTCTGATCACCACAGACTGAATGTATCTAAACTCTGATCACCACAGACTGAATGTATCTAACTCTGATCACCACAGACTGAATGTATCTAAACTCTGATCACAGACTGAATGTATCTAAACTCTGATCACCACAGACTGAATGTATCTAACTCTGATCACCACAGACTGAATGTATCTAAACTCTGATCACCACAGACTGAATGTATCTAAACTCTGATCACCACAGACTGAATGTATCTAAACTCTGATCACCACAGACTGAATGTATCTAAACTCTGATCACCACAGACTGAATGTATCTAACTCTGATCACCACAGACTGAATGTATCTAAACTCTGATCACCACAGACTGAATGTATCTAAACTCTGATCACCACAGACTGAATGTATCTAAACTCTGATCACCACAGACTGAATGTATCTAACTCTGATCACCACAGACTGAATGTATCTAAACTCTGATCACCACAGACTGAATGTATCTAACTCTGATCACCACAGACTGAATGTATCTAAACTCTGATCACCACAGACTGAATGTATCTAAACTCTGATCACCACAGACTGAATGTATCTAACTCTGATCACCACAGACTGAATGTATCTAAACTCTGATCACCACAGACTGAATGTATCTAACTCTGATCACCACAGACTGAATGTATCTAAACTCTGATCACCACAGACTGAATGTATCTAACTCTGATCACCACAGACTGAATGTATCTAAACTCTGATCACCACAGACTGAATATATCTAAACTCTGATCACCACAGACTGAATGTATCTAAACTCTGATCACCACAGACGTGTCATCACAAAGTGACAGGGAAGCACAAACAAATAGGGAACACAGTTGACAGGTGCGTTGTGATTGGTGGGGTAATGAATCACAGGTGCGTTGTGATTGGTGGGGAAATGAATCACAGGTGCTTTGTGATTGGTGGGGTAATGAATCACAGGTGCGTTGTGATTGGTGGGGTAATGAATCACAGGTGCGTTGTGATTGGTGGGGTAATGAATCACAGGTGTGTTGTGATTGGTGGGGTAATGAATCACAGGTGCGTTGTGATTGGTGGGGTAATGAATCACAGGTGCGTTGTGATTGGTGGGGTAATGAATCACAGGTGTGTTGTGATTGGTGGGGTAATGAATCACAGGTGTGTTGTGATTGGTGGGGTAATGAATCACAACACCTGTCCATTGTGCTTCCTAAAGGAAGTTTAGATACATTCAGTCCTTCACTCATTCCAGGCCCTCAATCATAAAGTTGTCATCCAATGAGAACACAGGATCATTACTAAGAATAAATGTTGTCCAATGAGAGATGTTGTGCTGATGCTCCTGTGTGTGTGTGTGTGTGTGTGTGTGTGTGTGTGTGTGTGTGTGTGTGTGTGTGTGTGTGTGTGTGTGTGTGTGTGTGTGTGTGTGTGTGTGTGTGTGTGTGTGTGTGTGTGTGTGTGTAGAGGGACATGAGGGGCGGAGCTCCAGTCTCCAACAGGAAGCAGGAACTCAGGAACAGGAAGTGCTGCCTGGAAGACCAGAGGAGGCTGATGTGTCAACATCAATATTACTGCAGAAGAAGACCATATGTGGTAATAAAACATACCTTTATTAATACAAACATACCTTTATTAATACAAACATAACTTTATTAATACAAACATACCTTTATTAATACAAATATACCTTTATTAATACAAATATACCTTTATTAATACAATATTATTAATAAACACAATACAACATGTATACGTGTACTATACGTGTACTATACGTGTACTATAACCAGGCCTCAGACCCATACAAGAGAGCTGATGAGAAAGCAGCTTAAAAAAACGTACGTTTTACACAAAAAGGAGCATCATAGTTGGTGGACAGGAAGATAATCAGTTTGTTTAAGTGTTTTGTCTTCTCTTTTACATGTAAGGCAGGAGTGATGTAACTCTGATGATGTAGAGGAACAGTGGCCCTCATTTATCAACCGTAAAAAACATCTTATATTTTTCCATATATTCGGCCGTACACCAACGTCGAAGTCACATTTATCAAAGGATCCTATACAGCCGATCCTGTAGCGTATATCAGGTCGGAGCTTTGATAAATCTCACGTCTGAAAACGAGCGTCATTTAATTAACACGCCCTTAAATATTCACAAAACGCCCGACTTCACGACATGAAGAACCAGAATACGACCCAAAAAAGCATGAAAAGCAAATAAGAAAGAGTTTCCCCCGCTCGCCTCGCCACACACGCACACGCCTCTCTCTCTCACACACACACACACACACACACACACACACACACACACACACACACACACACACACACACACACACACACACACACACACACACGCCCGCCCGCCCAACTTTGTCTTTCATGTAATCCGTAGCGTAGCGGTACAATCTTTGTTGTCACATAGGCAGGCTTGTAGCCTACATGAATGACATATTATGATACCAATCACATCGCCATGAATGGAATATGTTTGTATGTATATGTTTGACTCCCGAAAATTCTCTCGCAGAAGCGCTGCTGCGCTCGTATATTTTGAAATTAGCAGATCTACAAGCTGTTGTGAGCTTGTAGATCTGCTATTTTCAAATAGCCAATGCAGCCAGATCTGCAAGCTTAACCGAATGACTGTTAAAGCAGTTTGTTTAAATTAGTTTATAAAATGATATATTTTCACAGCGATTATTTATTAGTGTAGATATACATTTAGGAGTGGATTATGTGTCCAGATGCCTGTCAGACAGTCAGACAATGCTGCTCCGCAGGTCTAGAATGGAATAAACGGGCGCAGCCAACGTCAACAACTGGTCTCGACCAGACGTGAGATCTCAGCGTACGGTAGGATGAAGCCCACGTCAGGATATATTGATAAATGCCGAAAGTTGCGGTGATCTCGCCGTACGCCCATTATTTGGTCTACACCGTGTTGATAAATGAGGGTCACTATGTTTCACACTCACTCCAGAGGGACACATTGCACATACAAGCTGAAAACGTGTCGCACCGCGACGCATTTTGAGCTTGTAGATCTGCTATTTTTGCTATTTTTAAATCGGAATCCTGAAAAATATCATTTTTATTTAATTTCAAATGCATTTAGTTATACTTATGTTAACTTTATGAACTTAAATACAAATACATTGGACATTAAAAAAGACAATATAATTTTTATACTATAGTCATTAAGCTACTAATATAGACTGAAGTCATTAAAGCGGGTCATGTTTGCATGTTTAGAATCATAACGGCTGAAATCAATAATATATACTATTCTGATATGAACCTGCGGGCCGCATTAAGTGAAGGTGGGGGCCGCATGTGGCCCCTGGGCCGCCAATTGCCCACGTATGATGAAGGGCAAGTGAGTTTCGGGCATTTCCATCAGCAGTGAAGATGGCTCCAAGATATGTCACAATGCCTCACTGTAAACCAAGCAAGCTGAATAGGTTGCTTGTCTTCATCAGATCCCAATATAGCCATAAACTTTGTTTCACTTTCATTAACAAGCCATATTCATCACAATATTCCTCCAGATATTCCACTTTTTCAGTCAGCCTTTCTCTTGATGTTGCCAGAATAACAGCGTCTGTTACCCGTCTTAAATAACAGGATCTATCTAGCAGGGCCCAGTTCATTGGATAGTTCATGAGTGTACATAGAAACGTCACTCATTCACCTGGCAGAAGTTTGAACCATAGACTGTAAAAAGAATGGACAGCGTCACGCCGTTGGTTTCTACAGACTCAAAATGAAGCCGATTGTTCAGCTGTGTGCAATCCGCCATCTTTCAATATCATATCCTTTGCAACCGGAAATTAATGCTATTGGTTGGGTAGCTTGTCAATCAAGAGCGGGGGCGGGGAATGAATGCTATTGGTTATGTAGCTTGTCAATCAAGAGCGGGGGCGGGGAATGAATGCTATTGGTTGTGTAGCTTGTATAAATCAAATATATAAATCATGTTTAACACATTGTGTGCCGAAAACGGTCCGGACCGTTTTTTACCCAATTTTATTTGTATACGTGGGGCCCATGGGGCCCACGTGGGGGCGCTCTAACGAAACTTTGGGATCATCCAAGGAGTCTCTGAGAAGGAGAGGCCGGATGTGGATCCATGTCAAAAATCCTTCCGGTCGGCCTTTCCAATGTTAACTCCTTGACTAAAAGCTTAATATCTCCATTTCTTTTTAACGTGGTGGAAACGAGACGTTTTCCATCGGCATTCACTCTGCAATGGAGGATCACTCTGTAATGGAGGATCACTCTGTAATGGAGGATCACTCTGTAATGGAGGATCACTCTGTAATGGAGGATCACTCTGCAATGGAGGATCACTCTGTAATGGAGGATCACTCTGTAATGGAGGATCACTCTGTAATGGAGGATCACTCTGTAATGGAGGATCACTCTGTAATGGAGGATCACTCTGTAATGGAGGATCACTCTGCAATGGAGGATCACTCTGTAATGGAGGATCACTCTGTAATGGAGGATCACTCTGTAATGGAGGATCGCATTAGAAATATTATTGTTCCAGGCGTTAGTCAGGACCCTCCGCCGTCTCGCACGCTTTGTTTACATGCACTTTGTTTACATGCACTTTGTTTACATGCACGTCCGCGTCGGGGCTTCTACAGCACCAAACGTATCAACGTGAGTGGATGGAAGATATGCAGGCACTGAACGTATAGTATTTTAATAAACCTCTGGCACCCAATGAGTTAATGTTTGACTCTCATGTTGTTTTAGACTTCCAGGACCTTCCAGAGTGTAAAGAGGAGAGGCTCTCTGAACATCTGGAGAGGAGCTCGTCTGAACATCTGGAGAGGAGCTCGTCTGAACATCTGGAGAGGAGCTCGTCTGAACATCTGGAGAGGAGCTCGTCTGAACATCTGGAGAGGAGCTCGTCTGAACATCTGGAGAGGGTCTCCTCTGAACATCTGGAGAGGAGCTCGTCTGAACATCTGGAGAGGGTCTCTGGTCTGCTCCAGGAGGACGCAGTGCCTCCACGGTTCCAACAGGGGGCGCTGATTCCCGGAGCAGAGCGGGCCGAGGCGGCGCTGCTGTCTGTGAAGAGCGAGGATGAGGAGGATGAGGACGAAGAGGGAGAGAGCAGGTCCATGTGGAACCCTTCCTCCACCTTCAGCTGCATGTTCTGCTGCAAGTCCTTCAACCTGAACGGGAACCTGAAGAGACACATGAGGATCCACACGGGAGAAAGACCCTTCAGCTGTACCATCTGTGACAAGCGCTTCGGCGAGAAGAAGGACCTGCACAGGCACATGCGGACTCACACGGGGGAGAAACCCTTTAGCTGCGCAGTTTGTAACAAGAGGTTCAGCGAGAGCTCCAGCCTGAAGACGCACATGACCATTCACACCGGCGAGAAGCGCTTCATCTGCACCGTCTGCGGTAAAGGCTGGTGCAAAAAAGACGATCTGACCAAACACATGAGGATCCACACCGGAGAGAAACCCTTCATGTGTACGATCTGCAGCCGCTGCTTCAGCCGCGGGGAAACTCTGAAGAAACACATCAGGACTCACCGGGGGAAACCGCTTTAAGTCTGTGTTTAGATCCCTGTGTCATTTTTACATTTCTTTTGGCTATTCAAAAGTAGCAGATCTACAAGCTCACTGAGTGCCACGCTATGAGCTTGTAGATCTGCTATTTTTTTTATATCCAAAATAAATCTAAAAATGACACAATTGAATGTGTTAAGATAATAAAAGTGCATTCATTATGTTTAGTCTCAGTAACTCATACAAACTGTTTAAACGTTTATACATGCTATATCTACACACATCCAAACATTAAAGGACTAGTTCACCTAAAATATGACTTATTTGCTATCAATTACACACCCCATGATTGTTTTGTTTTTGTGGCATTCCTGTGCCAATCATGTGATGAGCGGGTCATCTTTGATAAGAGTCTCTGAGTCTGGGCTCAGGAACGCCACAAAAACAAAACAAAGTCAAATGATCACTCGTCACTTTGTGGATTTTGGATCCTATTCTTACTTATTTTTTTAAGATGTGAAATGTGCCGCCGGCCTTTAAAGATGACCGTTATGTATTTATTATGCATTATGTATTTAAAGATGAGCATTACGGAGCCACTGGCCTCATAATGCAGAGCGTTTAGTAACTATAGTCATCATTCGTGTGAGACTAGAATCCCTACAATAAACAACCACAAACTGATGCCTGTTTCCTTATCATGTAAATATATCATATAAATGGTGCATTTGTAAAGCGCTTTTTTATCCAAAGCGCTTTACATAGATTGTGCATTACGTTCACCCACACACACACACACACACACACACACACACACACACACACACTCACACTCACACTCACACTCACACACACACATTCATACACATAAACCATGCAAGGCACCAACCTGCTCATAGGGAGCAATAAGGGGTTCAGCATCTTGCTCAAGGACACTTCTACACTAACTCTAGGGGAGGACCCCCAGCCCGGGATCCAACTGGGAACCTTAAGGTTTCCAGTTCACTCTACCCGGCCACTCTACCCCTAGCCTCGGAAACCCAGGCTTTTTTTTTTGTTACAAAAGAAAAAAAGCCTGGGGGAGCGATGCAGGATCGATGGTCTTGGACCTTGTTATCTCCTAACCAATCAGAGTGCAGAGGGGCGTCGCTCTAAATTTGGTGACGTCAGCGTGCTCCGTGCACAGGCCGAGGGGGGGAGGGGAGGGGAGGCGGGGACATAGATTGGTGAAGCAATAGGAAGCCACGCACAAATCCAGGCGGCTGTGTTTGGGTCCGCCCTTCAAGACCATGGATTGAGCTCGTAGCCTCAGGCTACTCTACCCCTGAGCCACTGCTGCCCCATATAATAATATAACTACTGTAACCTATGCAATACATGTCTATGAAGCTGGATCAGATGCCACTATGTTTCACACTCACTACAGAGACACATTACATATACTGTCTGTTATTAACACACTCACTACAGAGACACACTATTAACACACTCACTACAGAGACACACTATTAACACACTCACTACAGAGACACACTATTAACACACTCACTCCAGAGACACACTATTAACACACTCACTCCAGAGACACACTATTAACACACTCACTACAGAGACACATTACATATACTGTCTGTTTAATGATGTAGAGACACTATTAACACACTCACTACAGAGACACATTACATATACTGTCTGTTTAATGATGTAGACACACTATTAACACACTCACTCCAGAGACACACTATTAACACTCACTACAGAGACACACTATTAACACACTCACTACAGAGACACACTATTAACACACTCACTACAGAGACACACTATTAACACACTCACTACAGAAACACACTATTAACACACTCACTACAGAGACACACTATTAACACACTCACTACAGAGACACACTATTAACACACTCACTCCAGAGACACATTTCATATACTGTCTGTTTAATGATGTACAGTAGAGACACACTATTAACACACTCACTCCAGAGACACATTACATATACTGTCTGTATAATGATGTAGAGACACACTATTAACACACTCACTACAGAGACACATTACATATACTGTCTGTTTAATGATGTAGAGACACACTATTAACACACTCACTCCAGAGACACATTACATATACTGTCTGTTTAATGATGTAGAGACACACTATTAACACACTCACTACAGAGACACATTACATATACTGTCTGTTTAATGATGTAGAGACACACTATTAACACACTCACTCCAGAGACACATTACATATACTGTCAGGGCCATTCTATGTCTCACAAAAGTAGCAAAGATCGCAGATCTACAAGCTCAAAACGAGTCGCACTGCGACTCGTTTTGAGCTGGTAGATCTGCGATTTTTTAATTGGAATCCTGAAAAGTTTACTTTCAAATGCATTTAGTTATACTTATATTAACTTTATGAACTTAAATACAAATACATTGGACATAGAAAAAGACAATAGAATGTTAATACTAGTCATTAAGCTACTAATATAGACTGAAGTCATTAAAGCGGGTCATGTTTGCATCTTTAGAATCATAACAGCTGAAATAATAATATCAGTAATAATATAATATATATATATATATAATATATCAGTATTCTGATATTAACCTGGGGGCATTAAGTGAAGGTGGGGTCCGCATTAAGTGAAGGTGGGGTCCGCATTAAGTGAAGGTGGGGTCCGCATTAAGTGAAGGTGGGGTCCGCA
Source organism: Gymnoscopelus braueri (assembly GCF_963280865.1). NCBI lineage: Eukaryota > Metazoa > Chordata > Actinopteri > Myctophiformes > Myctophidae > Gymnoscopelus > Gymnoscopelus braueri. Next base: position 103,995 of record NW_027660656.1, on the reverse strand, counting down.
TTAAGTGAAGGTGGGGGCCTCATTAAGTGAAGGTGGGGGCTGCATTAAGTGAAGGTGGGGGCCGCATTAAGTGAAGGTGGGGGCCGCATTAAGTGAAGGTGGGGGCCTCATTAAGTGAAGGTGGGGGCTGCATTAAGTGAAGGTGGGGGCTGCATTAAGTGAAGGTGGGGGCCTCATTAAGTGAAGGTGGGGGCTGCATTAAGTGAAGGTGGGGGCCGCATTAAGTGAAGGTGGGGGTCACATTAAGTGAAGGTGGGGGCCGCATTAAGTGAAGGTGGGGGCTGCATTAAGTGAAGGTGGGGGCCGCATTAAGTGAAGGTGGGGGGCGCATTAAGTGAAGGTGGGGGCCTCATTAAGTGAAGGTGGGGGCTGCATTAAGTGAAGGTGGGGGGCGCATTAAGTGAAGGTGGGGGCCGCATTAAGTGAAGGTGGGGGGCGCATTAAGTGAAGGTGGGGGCCGCATTAAGTGAAGGTGGGGGCCACATTAAGTGAAGGTGGGGGCGCATTAAGTGAAGGTGGGGGCCTCATTAAGTGAAGGTGGGGGGCCGCATGTGGACCCCGGGCCGCCAGTTGCCCATGTATGAACTATACATAAAATAATGATATAATTATCATTATAAAAGACAATAACATATATATAACACACCATTCTGACTGACAGGAGGTAGACATGTAATGGTTTACTGTTGAGCTTGTAGATCTGTTAGGTTTACTGTTGAGCTTGTTATTTGGCCAGAGTGTATAAATGAAGCATGATGTGATTATTCTGCACTGAGCACATCCTGCTGTTCATTAATAATAATAATAATAATAATAAATTAACATAACTAGCTCAGCACTGATGACATAAGTTATGTTAATAATAATAAATTAACATTATACCTCTCTCACTGTCCACATAACTGTAGGTCAATGCTGACCTACAGTTATGTTAATAATAATAATAATAATGATAATAATAATACATTAACAACATAACTGTATGTCAGCTCTGATGACAGATCATGTTACAGTAAATTATTATCTATTCAAGTCAAACTGTGGCTGAAACGTTGTCTCTTTTTGTTGAGATGGTGGTATTTGATCAGGAAATATTAATACTTGTATTGATGTACTGATGGTATGTTATCAGGAAATACTAATATTTGATGCACTGATGGTATTTTATCAGATGTTTCACACAATCATGAATGATGGTTTTCATTCCCATACCTGGGAGGAATCAGCTGTTTATATCCCATCACCCATAAGGGATTCTAGGTTTTATTTTATTGTTGATTGTTGTTTAAATCACACAAAATGTCTTCATTCTCAAACTAACACCTAGTCTATGATGTGAGGAGAGACACAACTAACACCTAGTCTATGATGTGAGGAGAGACACAACTAACACCTAGTCTATGATGTGAGGAGAGACACAGTTACTAAGAATCTGTCTTGTTTTCATTACATTTCTGTAAGTTGTGTGTTTGTTTGTTTTTATTTAAATGATGTGTGCACATTAAGCCAAAATAAAGTTGCTCTGAAATAAACACCGGCTTTCCTGCAACATATTAACATTAATGCAATACATTAACATGAATAAAACATATTATTATGGATTAAAGTTCTTCTATGGAAGCATGGTGCGCAGCTAGCCCTGAAACATGACTGTCATATCATACCAGTCATGGAACCACTTGTTCCTTTTTGAGAATGTTTTACATTTACAACCCGTACATCTACATAACGTTCACATTTTATATGTAAAGTGCTGACCTCAGGGCCACGGATGTAATAAGTTGAAACTCTTGGGTCTAAGTACCCGTATTTTCTGTATTGTTCAATAAAAAGCATTTTAATCTGATCGGTGGCCATTTTCTCTGAATTTTCTTCGTGTGCTTTCTACTACGCCTATCGGTTGGGAGGTGTATTGCACTCTGATAAATTATAATTCTATAAGAAAATGGCCACCGATTGGATTAAAATGCTTTTTATTGAACAAAACGGAAGATACGGGCACTTAGACCCGAGCGCTTTAACTTGATACATCTATGGCCGTGAGGTCAGCACTTTATATTAGAAATGTGAACGTTAATGTAGATGTACGGGCTGTAAATATAAAACATTCTCAAACCAGGAACAAGTGGTTCCATGTGAACCATGTCAAGGTGCGCAGCGAACATGTCTTTCTCTACTTTCATCAGTAGGTGGCGCCACATACTTAATGATGGCTGCAGGCTAACCGCTGGATGGGTCAACAGAGTCGATTGATTGATGTAGTTTATTTAGTAAGACATGAGAACAGTACATGACAGTACATGACAGTACATGACAGTACATAACAGTACATAACAGTACATAACAGTACATGACAGTACATAACAGTACATAACAGTACATGACAGTACATGACAGTACATAACAGTACATGACAGTACATAACAGTACATAACAGTACATAACAGTACATGACAGTACATGACAGTACATGACAGTACATAACAGTACATAACAGTACATGACAGTACATGACAGTACATAACAGTACATGACAGTACATGACAGTACATGACAGTACATGACAGTACATAACAGTACATGACAGTACATAACAGTACATGACAGTACATGACAGTACATAACAGTACATGACAGTACATGACAGTACATAACAGTACATAACAGTACATAACAGTACATGACAGTACATAACAGTACATGACAGTACATGACAGTACATAACAGTACATGACAGTACATAACAGTACATGACAGTACATAACAGTACATGACAGTACATAACAGTACATAACAGTACATGACAGTACATAACAGTACATAACAGTACATGACAGTACATAACAGTACATGACAGTACATGACAGTACATGACAGTACATAACAGTACATAACAGTACATGACAGTACATAACAGTACATGACAGTACATAACAGTACATAACAGTACATGACAGTACATAACAGTACATAACAGTACATAACAGTACATGGAAGTACACATTCACAATACAAGGAACTCTCATTAAGCTTGTTTAAGATGAGATCCCCATGATGCACATAAATCATGATGAAATATAAGAGACAGACAGATAAAATGATGATGATTTAAATAACAGTCAAACTGTTTAAGTGTCTATAGTTACTTTAACACTTTGTACTGTTTAACTGTGAAATAGAACCAACATGTTTGATCACTGAGGAACCAAATGGACCCTTACAGCTCTGTAACTCTGAGAGGGTTCTAATAGAACCAAATGGACCCTTACAGCTCTGTAACTCTGAGAGGGTTCTAATAGAACCAAATGGACCCTTACAGCTCTGTAATTCTGAGAGGGTTCTAATAGAACCAAATGGACCCTTACAGCTCTGTAACTCTGAGAGGGTTCTAATAGAACCAAATGGACCCTTACAGCTCTGTAATTCTGAGAGGGTTCTAATAGAACCAAATGGACCCTTACAGGTCTGTAACTCTGAGAGGGTTCTAATAGAACCAAATGGACCCTTACAGGTCTGTAACTCTGAGAGGGTTCTAATAGAACCAAATGGACCCTTACAGGTCTGTAACTCTGAGAGGGTTCTAATAGAACCAAATGGACCCTTACAGCTCTGTAATTCTGAGAGGGTTCTAATAGAACCAAATGGACCCTTACAGGTCTGTAACTCTGAGAGGGTTCTAATAGAACCAAATGGACCCTTACAGGTCTGTAACTCTGAGAGGGTTCTAATAGAACCAAATGGACCCTTACAGCTCTGTAACTCTGAGAGGGTTCTAGAACCAAATGGACCCTTACAGGTCTGTAACTCTGAGAAGGTTCTAATAGAACCAAGTCTCAGAGTTCCAGACCCTTAGGGTCCATTTGGTTCCTAAAACTATCAGTCATTAGCATGAGGACCCCTGGAACCCTTTCGGCGGCCTCTATAGGATCCCCGGCCCACAAGTTGAGACACAGACACAATGCTTCAGACGGGAAACAATAGGTCCTCAGGTTGAA
>NW_027660656.1:90000-92500 GCF_963280865.1 Gymnoscopelus braueri | reverse complement strand
GTTGAATGTTGTCTTTAAAACATGGTCTTTGGCTTCCAGAAGGTTGAATGTTGTCTTTGTGTTCCAGAAGGTTGAATGTTGTCTTTAAAACATGGTCTTTGTCTTCTAGAAGGTTGAAAGTTGTCTTTAAAACATGGTCTTTGTCTTCCAGAAGGTTGAATGTTGTCTTTGTCTTCCAGAAGGTTGAATGTTGTCTTTAAAACATGGTCTATGTCTTCTAGAAGGTTGAAAGTTGTCTTTAAAACATGGTCTTTGTCTTCCAGAAGGTTGAATGTTGTCTTTGTCTTCCAGAAGGTTGAATGTTGTCTTTAAAACATGGTCTTGGTGTTCCAGCAGGTTGAATGTTGTCTTTAAAACATGGTCTTTGGCTTCCAGAAGGTTGAACGTTGTCTTTAAAACATGGTCTTTGTCTTCCAGAAGGTTGAATGTTGTCTTTAAAACATGGTCTTGGTGTTCCAGCAGGTTGAATGTTGTCTTTAAAACATGGTCTTTGGCTTCCAGAAGGTTGAATGTTGTCTTTAAAACATGGTCTTTGTCTTCCAGAAGGTTGAATGTTGTCTTTGTCTTCCAGAAGGTTGAATGTTGTCTTTAAAACATGGTCTTGGTGTTCCAGCAGGTTGAATGTTGTCTTTAAAACATGGTCATGGTCTTCTAGAAGATTGAAAGTTGTCTTTAAAACATGCTCTTGGTGTTCCAGCAGGATGGGGGACTGGAGCGCTCTGGGCCGGCTGCTGGACAAGGTCCAGGCTTACTCCACGGCCGGAGGGAAGGTGTGGCTCTCCGTTCTGTTCATCTTCAGGATCCTGGTCCTGGGAACGGCCGTGGAGTCGGCCTGGGGAGACGAGCAGTCCGCCTTCAAGTGCAACACCCAGCAGCCTGGATGTGAAAACGTCTGCTACGACAAGTCCTTCCCCATCTCACATGTGCGTTTCTGGGTGCTGCAGATCATCTTTGTGTCCACGCCCACCCTGCTCTACCTGGCCCACGTCTTCTACCTGATGAGGAAGGAGCAGAAATATCACAGGTACCTCCAGGTTCATTGTTTACCTGCTATCCTATGGGTTAGGGTTATGCTAGGTTCATTGCTTACCTGCTATCCTATGGGTTAGGGTTATGCTAGGTTCATTGTTTACCTGCTATCCTATGGGTTAGGGTTATGCTAGATCATTGTTTAGGGGCTACTAGGGGCGGGATATGGCGAGACCGGATGTGATGCCATTGAGAAGCGCTTATTGCGTTGTAGTTCTTTCATGATTCATCATGGTTGAATAGTATACAAAAGAACTACTGCTCGCACAGCTACTATACGTCATGTAGACACGTCAATATGATTGGTTGATAGACGGTGATAGACAGACGGTCCCATCCAATCACCTCCCAAGTAGCTTGAAAAAAGCCATGGATTCTCCGGGGTCCTGATGGAAGTAACGTGTGAAACAAATTTGACGCAAGCTTGTTCCATCTGGTGGAGTCAGGTACTACATGGTTCTCTCTGTAAACAGGAAGTAGTTTCCTGAGGCACTACATGGTTCTCTGTGTATTGTGACTGTAAACAGGAAGTAGTTTCCTGAGGCACTACATGGTTCTCTGTGCATTGTGACTGTAAACAGGAAGTAGTTTCCTGAGGCACTACATGGTTCTCTGTGTATTGTGACTGTAAACAGGAAGTAGTTTCCTGAGGCACTACATGGTTCTCTCTGCATTGTGACTGTAAACAGGAAGGAGGAGGAGCTTAAGGCCGTGCAGAATGACGGTGGAGACGTGGACATTCCGCTGAAGAAGATCGAGATGAAGAAGGTGAAGCACGGCCTGGAGGAGCATGGCAAGGTGAAGATGAAGGGAGCACTGCTCAGGACCTACATCGTCAGCATCTTCTTCAAGTCCATCTTCGAGGTGGGCTTCCTGCTTCCTGCTTCCTGTATTATTATATTATCATTTACAGTAGGGCTTCCTGTATTATTATATTATCATTTACAGTAGGGCTTCCTGTATTATTATATTATCATTTATCATAGGGCTTCCTGTAATATTATATTATCATAGAGTACAGAAGTCCTGACATCACTCGTTCATCCCCTGGGTCCTAAAGTCATTTCTCTATGGAGAATAACATTGGGTCATCATAGAATCATCTCATTTAAGAATTGTGGTCCAAAAATAACTGTCTCTGCGATATTGTCAGGGAGGAGGCTCTGTATCGTTTATATTATATTATATATATAGATATTGTCAGGGAGGAGGTTCTGTATCGTTTATATTATATTATATATATAGATATTGTCAGGGAGGAGGTTCTGTATCGTTTATATTATATTATATATATAGATATTGTCAGGGAGGAGGTTCTGTATCGTTTATATTATATTATATATATAGATATTGTCAGGGAGGAGGTTCTGTATCGTTTATATTATATTATATATATAGATATTGTCAGGGAGGAGGTTCTGTATCGTTTATGATAGTCAGTCACTTATATTTGATACAGTCTGTTTCTGGC
>NW_027660656.1:47500-85000 GCF_963280865.1 Gymnoscopelus braueri | reverse complement strand
GCAGCCCCCACCTTCACTTAATGCGGCCCGCAGGACAGGTTAAAGAGGTGGTGCCATGTTTTTCAATATCCCTTGTCATGTTTTTCAAATATCATGGCACTCCATCTTTAATATCAGAATAATATATATTATTGATTTCAGCTGTTGCAAGCAAACATGCAAACAAGACCCGCTTTAATTACTTCAGTCTATATTAGTAGCTTTTCTATTCTGTAATTGTTATGTCCAATGTATTTGTATTTAAGTTCATAAAGTTAACATAAGTATAACTAAATGCATTTGAAATTAAATAAAGATTAAAGGATTCCAATTCAAAAAAAGCAAAAAAAAAAATCTGGATTCTAATTCAAAAGTAGCAAAAATAGCAGATCCACAAGCTTTTGAGCTTGTAGATCTGCTATTTTTGCTACTTTTGTGTGACATAGAATTGCCCGACAGTATACGAAATGAGGCCCTCTGGAGTGAGTGTGTTAATATAGTGTCCCTCTACATTAAACAGACAGTATATGAAATGTGTCCCTCTGTTCATAGTGTTTTCTGGCAGAGTGCAAGTTTAGATGTAAAAATATACATACATAGATTACATATATATCACCCATTCTTGAAAACATCTAGAAAATCTCAAAACAGGGTGTGTTTCTGAGAGAGAAAGAGTGTGTCCCACGCTGTTAAGTTACACCTATTTCCTGTTAATAATAACCAGTGTAAAATGTTCTGCATTGGAAGGTAAATGGGAGACACTTTATTGTGAAGGTATGACCGGAAGAAGAGACTTGTTGTTGCTGCTGCGTAGTTGTGCCAACGTTTTATAACTCTGTGGTCGACAGAGACCGCAGTCCGGTTATATTAGATAACGTTGTGTATTTAACAGTCAAACACAGATGCTAGAAGGGCCAGGCAGTCTGTAAATAAAAAAAACAAAACAAAAAACACCCAGCCCTGCACCGCCCACCGGCCCTTTAAGAGACATTGACCGGCCCGGTCCATTCACTACATTGTCATAGGGGGGTTGAAGTGATAGTGACACTTTGGTGGTTTGGTGGAGGGAAGGTGGAGACTCTGTTCCCCCCGCCCCCCGCTCAAGTGGTTTGCTCCGTATGTTTGACGTAAACCACTTAAAAAAAAAGCCGGGCGGGAATACTCAATACAACACAAGCAGGTGGATTCTACTGGCAGGTTAAATGGAGAGAAAAAACAAAACAAAAAAGTAAAGGTTGATGCGGAGAAAGTACGAGCTAAAAAACGAAAATGTCTGGAGGCTGATGCGGGGAAATGTTTAAAAATAACAAAGATGTTTGCCCAGCAGCAGTCTGCTGAAAAGAGTGTTAATGTCGGTCCATAGCGCTGCTGTCAGTGCTAGCACTAGTAGAGTAAAGAGTGTTAATGTCGGTCCATAGTGCTGCTGTTAGTGCTAGCACTAGTAGAGTAAAGAGTGTTAATGTCGGTCCATAGTGCTGCTGTCAGTGCTAGCACTAGTAGAGTAAAGAGTGTTAATGTCGGTCCATAGTGCTGCTGTTAGTGCTAGCACTAGTAGAGTAAAGAGTGTTAATGTCGGTCCATAGTGCTGCTGTTAGTGCTAGCACTAGTAGAGTAAAGAGTGTTAATGTCGGTCCATAGTGCTGCTGTCAGTGCTAGCACTAGTAGAGTAAAGAGTGTTAATGTCGGTCCATAGTGCTGCTGTCAGTGCTAGCACTAGTAGAGTAAAGAGTGTTAATGTCGGTCCATAGTGCTGCTGTTAGTGCTAGCACTAGTAGAGTAAAGAGTGTTAATGTCGGTCCATAGTGCTGCTGTCAGTGCTAGCACTAGTAGAGTAAAGAGTGTTAATGTCGGTCCATAGTGCTGCTGTTAGTGCTAGCACTAGTAGAGTAAAGAGTGTTAATGTCGGTCCATAGTGCTGCTGTCAGTGCTAGCACTAGTAGAGTAAAGAGTGTTAATGTCGGTCCATAGTGCTGCTGTCAGTGCTAGCACTAGTAGAGTAAAGAGTGTTAATGTCGGTCCATAGTGCTGCTGTCAGTGCTAGCACTAGTAGAGTAAAGAGTGTTAATGTCGGTCCATAGTGCTGCTGTTAGTGCTAGCACTAGTAGAGTAAAGAGTGTTAATGTCGGTCCATAGTGCTGCTGTTAGTGCTAGCACTAGTAGAGTAAAGAGTGTTAATGTCGGTCCATAGTGCTGCTGTTAGTGCTAGCACTAGTAGAGTAAAGAGTGTTAATGTCGGTCCATAGTGCTGCTGTTAGTGCTAGCACTAGTAGAGTAAAGAGTGTTAATGTCGGTCCATAGTGCTGCTGTTAGTGCTAGCACTAGTAGAGTAAAGAGTGTTAATGTCGGTCCATAGTGCTGCTGTTAGTGCTAGCACTAGTAGAGTAAAGAGTGTTAATGTCGGTCCATAGTGCTGCTGTTAGTGCTAGCACTAGTAGAGTAAAGAGTGTTAATGTCGGTCCATAGTGCTGCTGTCAGTGCTAGCACTAGTAGAGTAAAGAGTGTTAATGTCGGTCCAGAGTGCTGCTGTTAGTGCTAGCACTAGTAGAGTAAAGAGTGTTAATGTCGGTCCAGAGTGCTGCTGTTAGTGCTAGCACTAGTAGAGTAAAGAGTGTTAATGTCGGTCCATAGTGCTGCTGTCAGTGCTAGCACTAGTAGAGTAAAGAGTGTTAATGTCGGTCCATAGTGCTGCTGTCAGTGCTAGCACTAGTAGAGTAAAGAGTGTTAATGTCGGTCCATAGTGCTGCTGTCAGTGCTAGCACTAGTAGAGTAAAGAGTGTTAATGTCGGTCCATAGTGCTGCTGTCAGTGCTAGCACTAGTAGAGTAAAGAGTGTTAATGTCGGTCCATAGTGCTGCTGTTAGTGCTAGCACTAGTAGAGTAAAGAGTGTTAATGTCGGTCCATAGTGCTGCTGTTAGTGCTAGCACTAGTAGAGTAAAGAGTGTTAATGTCGGTCCATAGTGCTGCTGTTAGTGCTAGCACTAGTAGAGTAAAGAGTGTTAATGTCGGTCCATAGTGCTGCTGTTAGTGCTAGCACTAGTAGAGTAAAGAGTGTTAATGTCGGTCCATAGTGCTGCTGTTAGTGCTAGCACTAGTAGAGTAAAGAGTGTTAATGTCGGTCCATAGTGCTGCTGTTAGTGCTAGCACTAGTAGAGTAAAGAGTGTTAATGTCGGTCCATAGTGCTGCTGTCAGTGCTAGCACTAGTAGAGTAAAGAGTGTTAATGTCGGTCCAGAGTGCTGCTGTTAGTGCTAGCACTAGTAGAGTAAAGAGTGTTAATGTCGGTCCATAGTGCTGCTGTCAGTGCTAGCACTAGTAGAGTAAAGAGTGTTAATGTCGGTCCATAGTGCTGCTGTCAGTGCTAGCACTAGTAGAGTAAAGAGTGTTAATGTCGGTCCATAGTGCTGCTGTCAGTGCTAGCACTAGTAGAGTAAAGAGTGTTAATGTCGGTCCATAGTGCTGCTGTTAGTGCTAGCACTAGTAGAGTAAAGAGTGTTAATGTCGGTCCATAGTGCTGCTGTCAGTGCTAGCACTAGTAGAGTAAAGAGTGTTAATGTCGGTCCATAGTGCTGCTGTCAGTGCTAGCACTAGTAGAGTAAAGAGTGTTAATGTCGGTCCATAGTGCTGCTGTTAGTGCTAGAACTAGTAGAGTAAAGAGTGTTAATGTCGGTCCATAGTGCTGCTGTTAGTGCTAGAACTAGTAGAGTAAAGAGTGTTAATGTCGGTCCATAGTGCTGCTGTTAGTGCTAGCACTAGTAGAGTAAAGAGTGTTAATGTCGGTCCATAGTGCTGCTGTTAGTGCTAGCACTAGTAGAGTAAAGAGTGTTAATGTCGGTCCATAGTGCTGCTGTCAGTGCTAGCACTAGTAGAGTAAAGAGTGTTAATGTCGGTCCATAGTGCTGATGTTAGTGCTAGCACTAGTAGAGTAAAGAGTGTTAATGTCGGTCCATAGTGCTGCTGTTAGTGCTAGCACTAGTAGAGTAAAGAGTGTTAATGTCGGTCCATAGTGCTGCTGTTAGTGCTAGCACTAGTAGAGTAAAGAGTGTTAATGTCGGTCCATAGTGCTGCTGTTAGTGCTAGCACTAGTAGAGTAAAGAGTGTTAATGTCGGTCCATAGTGCTGCTGTTAGTGCTAGCACTAGTAGAGTAAAGAGTGTTAATGTCGGTCCATAGTGCTGCTGTTAGTGCTAGCACTAGTAGAGTAAAGAGTGTTAATGTCGGTCCATAGTGCTGCTGTTAGTGCTAGCACTAGTAGAGTAAAGGGTGTTAATGTCGGTCCATAGTGCTGCTGTCAGTGCTAGCACTAGTAGAGTAAAGAGTGTTAATGTCGGTCCATAGTGCTGCTGTCAGTGCTAGCACTAGTAGAGTAAAGGGTGTTAATGTCGGTCCATAGTGCTGCTGTCAGTGCTAGCACTAGTAGAGTAAAGGGTGTTAATGTCGGTCCATAGTGCTGCTGTCAGTGCTAGCACTAGTAGAGTAAAGAGTGTTAATGTCGGTCCATAGTGCTGCTGTCAGTGCTAGCACTAGTAGAGTAAAGAGTGTTAATGTCGGTCCATAGTGCTGCTGTCAGTGCTAGCACTAGTAGAGTAAAGAGTGTTAATGTCGGTCCATAGTGCTGCTGTCAGTGCTAGCACTAGTAGAGTAAAGAGTGTTAATGTCGGTCCATAGTGCTGCTGTCAGTGCTAGCACTAGTAGAGTAAAGAGTGTTAATGTCGGTCCATAGTGCTGCTGTTAGTGCTAGCACTAGTAGAGTAAAGAGTGTTAATGTCGGTCCATAGTGCTGCTGTCAGTGCTAGCACTAGTAGAGTAAAGAGTGTTAATGTCGGTCCATAGTGCTGCTGTTAGTGCTAGCACTAGTAGAGTAAAGAGTGTTAATGTCGGTCCATAGTGCTGCTGTTAGTGCTGTTAATGTCGGTCCATAGTGCTGCTGTTAGTGCTAGCACTAGTAGAGTAAAGAGTGTTAATGACGGTCCATAGTGCTGCTGTTAGTGCTAGCACTAGTAGAGTAAAGAGTGTTAATGTCGGTCCATAGTGCTGCTGTTAGTGCTAGCACTAGTAGAGTAAAGAGTGTTAATGTCGGTCCATAGTGCTGCTGTTAGTGCTAGCACTAGTAGAGTAAAGAGTGTTCATGTCGGTCCATAGTGCTGCTGTTAGTGCTAGCACTAGTAGAGTAAAGAGTGTTAATGTCGGTCCATAGTGCTGCTGTCAGTGCTAGCACTAGTAGAGTAAAGAGTGTTAATGTCGGTCCATAGTGCTGCTGTTAGTGCTAGCACTAGTAGAGTAAAGAGTGTTAATGTCGGTCCATAGTGCTGCTGTTAGTGCTAGCACTAGTAGAGTAAAGAGTGTTAATGTCGGTCCATAGTGCTGCTGTCAGTGCTAGCACTAGTAGAGTAAAGAGTGTTAATGTCGGTCCATAGTGCTGCTGTTAGTGCTAGCACTAGTAGAGTAAAGAGTGTTAATGTCGGTCCATAGTGCTGCTGTCAGTGCTAGCACTAGTAGAGTAAAGAGTGTTAATGTCGGTCCATAGTGCTGCTGTCAGTGCTAGCACTAGTAGAGTAAAGAGTGTTAATGTCGGTCCATAGTGCTGCTGTTAGTGCTAGCACTAGTAGAGTAAAGGGTGTTAATGTCGGTCCATAGTGCTGCTGTTAGTGCTAGCACTAGTAGAGTAAAGAGTGTTAATGTCGGTCCATAGTGCTGCTGTTAGTGCTAGCACCAGGGGTGCAATGCTCACTGGACGGCCTTGCACGGCGTGTAAGAACCTATTTGACCAGGAGCACGCGCAGGCACACGCATAGATTTAAAACTACTTTAAATTCACACTTCAACAAAGTTTACAAAGGCTCCCGACTCACGCCAGGACATTAACATAGGAATTAGCCTATATGCATATCAATTGTCCATTGTGTGACCTATAGTGGAGGTGTTAAGCGACTTGCGCGTCATATCATTAAAATACAGTGCAAGCACATCCCAAATGAGCATAGCAACACTGGCTAGCACTAGTAGAGTAAAGAGTGTTAATGTCGGTCCATAGTGCTGCTGTCAGTGCTAGCACTAGTAGAGTATAGAGTGTTAATGTTGGTCCATAGTGCTGCTGTCAGTGCTAGCACTAGTAGAGTAAAGAGTGTTAATGACGGTCCATAGTGCTGCTGTTAGTGCTAGCACTAGTAGAGTAAAGAGTGTTAATGTCGGTCCATAGTGCTGCTGTCAGTGCTAGCACTAGTAGAGTAAAGAGTGTTAATGTCGGTCCATAGCTGCTTTTAGTGCTAGCACTAGTAGAGTAAAGAGTGTTAATGTCGGTCCATAGCTGCTGTTAGTGCTAGCACTAGTAGAGTAAAGAGTGTAAATGTCGGTCCATAGCTGCTGTTAGTGCTAGCACTAGTAGAGTAAAGAGTGTTAATGTCGGTCCATAGCTGCTGTTAGTGCTAGCACTAGTAGAGTAAAGAGTGTTAATGTCGGTCCATAGCTGCTGTTAGTGCTAGCACTAGTAGAGTAAAGAGTGTAAATGTCGGTCCATAGCTGCTGTTAGTGCTAGCACTAGTAGAGTAAAGAGTGTTAATGTCGGTCCATAGCTGCTGTTAGTGCTAGCACTAGTAGAGTAAAGAGTGTTAATGTCGGTCCATAGCTGCTGTTAGTGCTAGCACTAGTAGAGTAAAGAGTGTTAATGTCGGTCCATAGCTGCTGTTAGTGCTAGCACTAGTAGAGTAAAGAGTGTTAATGTCGGTCCATAGTGCTGCTGTCAGCGCTAGCACTAGTAGAGTAAAGAGTGTTAATGTCGGTCCATAGTGCTGCTGTTAGTGCTAGCACTAGTAGAGTAAAGAGTGTTAATGTTGGTCCATAGTGCTGCTGTCAGTGCTAGCACTAGTAGAGTAAAGAGTGTTAATGTCGGTCCATAGTGCTGCTGTCAGTGCTAGCACTAGTAGAGTAAAGAGTGTTAATGTCGGTCCATAGTGCTGCTGTCAGTGCTAGCACTAGTAGAGTAAAGAGTGTTAATGTCGGTCGATAGTGCTGCTGTCAGTGCTAGCACTAGTAGAGTAAAGAGTGTTAATGTCGGTCCATAGTGCTGCTGTCAGTGCTAGCACTAGTAGAGTAAAGAGTGTTAATGTCGGTCCATAGTGCTGCTGTTAGTGCTAGCACTAGTAGAGTAAAGAGTGTTAATGTCGGTCCATAGTGCTGCTGTTAGTGCTAACACTAGCACCGCTGCTACCGTCGGGGACGTGGTCGTGGATCTTATTTTTGCAGAACCCGGCGCTGGACAGTGCATTATTAATACTGGTACAATACTAATACAAATACTAGCACAAGAAATGTTGTTGCTGATGTACAAGTTCCTTTTAACACTGTCAGTGACTCAAGCTGCATGTGAGCGAAGCTTTTCCACATTAAAATTCATCAAAAACCGTCTGAGGAGCACAGCATCACAGCATCACAGGAACACCTCGAGGCCTTTATGCTGATGGCGATTGAAAAAGAGACTCTTTGTGTCTTTGGACAAGGACTGCATCATCGATCTGACCGTGGAGAAAAGCGCACTGATGCGACAGCTGCTCATTCAATAAGGTAGAACATAGCCTACAGTACTTGTTTATTATTCTATTCTATCGTGCTTTGGTCAATGAGTTGGGCAGCTGCTGCTGTGCGTCTTTACGCAGTGCAATGTTGGTGTGTGTGTTACAGTGCAATGTTGGTGTGTGCGTTACAGTGCAATGTTGGTGTGTGTGTTACAGTGCAATGTTGGTGTGTGTGTTACAGTGCAATGTGGTGTGTGTGTTACAGTGCAATGTTGGTGTGTGTGTTACAGTGCAATGTTGGTGTGTGTGTGTGTTACAGTGCAATGTTGGTGTGTGTGTTACAGTGCAATGTGGTGTGTGTGTTACAGTGCAATGTTGGTGTGTGCCTTACAGTGCAATGTTGGTGTGTGTGTTACAGTGCAATGTTGGTGTGTGTGTTACAGTGCAATGTTGGTGTGTGTGTTACAGTGCAATGTTGGTGTGTGTGTTACAGTGCTTGTGTTTTTGGGCGCCGCCCTGCTCTTTGTGAATTTGGTTGTAATAGACTAAAGAGTTTAACTATGCTCTTTGTCTCAGGGTGAATGTGGTTGTAATAGACTAAAGAGTTTAACTATGCTCTTTGTCTCAGGGTGAATGTGGTTGTAATAGACTAAAGAGTTTAACTATGCTCTTTGTCTCAGGGTGAATGTGGTTGTAATAGACTAAAGAGTTTAACTATGCTCTTTGTCTCAGGGTGAATCTGGTTGTAATAGACTAAAGAGTTGAACTATGCTCTTTGTCTCAGGGTGAATTTGGTTGTAATAGACTAAAGAGTTTAACTATGCTCTTTGTCTCAGGGTGGATTTGGTTGTAATAGACTAAAGAGTTTAACTATGCTCTTTGTCTCAGGGTGAATGTGGTTGTAATAGACTAAAGAGTTGAACTATGCTCTTTGTCTCAGGGTGAATGTGGTTGTAATAGACTAAAGAGTTTAACTATGCTCTTTGTCTCAGGGTGAATGTGGTTGTAATAGACTAAAGAGTTTAACTATGCTCTTTGTCTCAGGGTGAATTAGGTTGTAATAGACTAAAGAGTTTAACTATGCTCTTTGTCTCAGGGTGAATGTGGTTGTAATAGACTAAAGAGTTTAACTATGCTCTTTGTCTCAGGGTGAATTAGGTTGTAATAGACTAAAGAGTTTAACTATGATCTTTGTCTCAGGGTGGATTTGGTTGTAATAGACTAAAGAGTTTAACTATGCTCTTTGTCTCAGGGTGAATGTGGTTGTAATAGACTAAAGAGTTTAACTATGCTCTTTGTCTCAGGGTGAATGTGGTTGTAATAGACTAAAGAGTTGAACTATGCTCTTTGTCTCAGGGTGAATGTGGTTGTAATAGACTAAAGAGTTTAACTATGCTCTTTGTCTCAGGGTGAATGTGGTTGTAATAGACTAAAGAGTTTAACTATGCTCTTTGTCTCAGGGTGAATTAGGTTGTAATAGACTAAAGAGTTTAACTATGCTCTTTGTCTCAGGGTGAATGTGGTTGTAATAGACTAAAGAGTTTAACTATGCTCTTTGTCTCAGGGTGAATTAGGTTGTAATAGACTAAAGAGTTTAACTATGATCTTTGTCTCAGGGTGGATTTGGTTGTAATAGACTAAAGAGTTTAACTATGCTCTTTGTCTCAGGGTGAATGTGGTTGTAATAGACTAAAGAGTTTAACTATGCTCTTTGTCTCAGGGTGGATTTGGTTGTAATAGACTAAAGAGTTTAACTATGCTCTTTGTCTCAGGGTGGATGTGGTTGTAATAGACTAAAGAGTTTAACTATGCTCTTTGTCTCAGGGTGAATTAGGTTGTAATAGACTAAAGAGTTTAACTATGCTCTTTGTCTCAGGGTGAATTAGGTTGTAATAGACTAAAGAGTTTAACTATGCTCTTTGTCTCAGGGTGAATGTGGTTGTAATAGACTAAAGAGTTTAACTATGCTCTTTGTCTCAGGGTGGATGTGGTTGTAATAGACTAAAGAGTTTAACTATGCTCTTTGTCTCAGGGTGAATTAGGTTGTAATAGACTAAAGAGTTTAACTATGCTCTTTGTCTCAGGGTGAATTAGGTTGTAATAGACTAAATAGTTTAACTATGCTCTGTGGCCTTATTTGATGCGTAAAGCCTTATGCTTGATGTGAGTTATGGTGCCTGCAGCCAGTGTTGCCAGGTCAGCTTATTATAAGTTTTCCCCAAGATTTTATTTAAAAATAGCAGATATAATAGCTCACAACGCGTCGCATCGTGATTCGTGACGCGTTGTGAGCTTGTAGATCTGCTATTTTGAAATAGACCGATGTATACAGTAGGTTTAAAGAGCTCATGTGGCCCATAGGCGCTTCTTTTGGGCTTGTTTTCCTAGACCTGGTTGTTTGTTTCTCTCATAGAACCTGGCAACACTGCCCGCAGCGGGCAGTTGTTGGTGGCTGGTTTTGCGTGTTTCTCTGTGGAGAGTGAAGCTGTATATTAAGTGTAACAAATAATCGTATGCATGTAGGCAATGTGTAGATGTGAGCGCTATGATATTAAACATGGACTGTGACTAGAATGGAGTTACTGACGTGACCTAATAGTGGAGTAATATAAAGAGTGTTCCATGTATATTCGTGAAATATGAACATGTACAATGGTTCAATAATAATTAGCATGGATTATTACAAACGAAAAACATCTACCATTTTAAATTGGTCTAGTAACTAATCAGGATGCAAAAGCAGCAACCATGCAGAGCTAATTGATCAGATTAGATAGGCTAGCTAAAACCAAAATAAAGTCACCAAAAACCGAAAAGAAACTTAACACAATCGCCAATAAACCGCAACGGTTTCGGCGCCCGCGCGCGGCCGACCCCCGCTATGGGCCGACCCCCGCTATGGGCCGACCCCCGCTATGGGCCGGTGAAGATCACAAATGCCAGGGCTGATTTTCTGTGCCAGTCCGTGCCTGGTCAAACACAAGTTGTATCTTTACGAGTTAGAATATGTCACAGACACTAGGCTACTACAAGGGCACTTATGAGTAAAGTTGGCAAGTTGCCCTACTACAGTTTAACAACAATGCAAGTTGAAGATGAAACATCCAACACAGATGCGTAAATACTCTTCACAACATAGGCTACTGCAACTGTGGCATCCAAGTGAAACGACGTTAATCATAAAGGTGAACCTATTTTAACTCTATGAGGTGGACATGTTAAAACGTTACCACTTTGAACTGAATAGCTCTATGAGGAGACGACAAGATTCTCACAAATAATCGACTTTCCCACGGCTGTCCCAACTAGACGCACGGACGGCATCCACTGCCTATAAGGCCTTGCCACTGCCGATTGTGCCAAACTATACAGTATAACCTCCTGTGAGTGAGTAGTGGTCTATCATTTATTACCCTAACAGGTCAGCTGAGCCACGTTATGAAAGATTAATCTGAAATGCCCATTTTTGTGCAGTGCCCTTTGATTAGAAAATACATTCAAACACAATTGATCATTGAGAAACCATTACGCACGCAGCAGGTTCAAGGTAATTAATGTTGTGCAAGATGACCCTGCTATATAAAATGTGTAAATGACTTGTTCATCATGGTTTATGTTCAAATAGTTCAATCCAAAATATAATGCTGTAGGCCTAAGTGTTGTATTTACACACCTGCTTGTCATTAATGCATACAAATAATTATGACTTTTTATCAGATGTCCGATACATTTTAATAATTCCGGACATGGCATATATATATATATACATATATACATATATATATATTTATATATATATACATATACATATACATATATATATATATATACATATACATATATGGAAGATTGTGCAAGGGAGGATTGCATCATGAGCTGAAAATAGGCCTCATTTCTCGGCTCAGCCCATGACCTGTGTGTGTGTGTGTGTGTGTGTGTGTGTGTGTGTGTGTGTGTGTGTGTGTGTGTGTGTGTGTGTGTGTGTGTGTGTGTGTGTGTGTGTGTGTGTGTGTGTGTGTGTGTGTGTGTGTGTGTGTGTGTGTGTGTAAAAGGACTCAGCTCTTTCTTATTTAACCTTTTCCACACAAAATACTGCAGCTTTAAATGAGAAGCACATGTTGGAGAGAGAGAGACCTCCACATGGGGGGGGGGAGAGAGAGAGAGAGAGAGAGAGAGAGAGAGAGAGAGAGAGAGAGAGAGAGAGAGAGAGAGAGAGAGAGAGAGAGAGAGAGAGAGAGAGAGAGAGAGAGAGAGAGAGAGACAGACAGACAGACAGACAGACAGACAGACAGACAGACAGACAGACAGACAGACAGACAGACAGACAGACAGACAGACAGACAGACAGACAGACAGACAGACAGACAGACAGACAGACAGACAGACAGACAGACAGACAGACAGACAGACAGGTTTGCTGTGAAAAGCTAAACCTGACTTAAAGTGAAAACTAGGTTTAAAGTTTTAACAGGATTAATCAGATTAATCCTTGTTGGTGCAACCAGGCCTGAATGTAGCAGTGGTTCTTAAAGTGGGGTCCGAGGACCCCCAGGGGTCCTTGAGGGAGTTCCAGGGTTTCCACAGCCAAGTGAGTGATAGTTAGGAACCAAATGGACCCAAGCTGTTTTATTATTATCCGGAGTGGCAGTGGCTCAGTGGTAGAGCGGACGGATCCCCCAGAGTTAGTGTTGAAGTGTCTCTGAGCAAAACACTGAACTGAACCCCTAAATGTTCCTGATGAGCAGGTTGGCCTGAATGGTTTCCTCCTCTATCGGTGGAGGAGCCCGGGAGCCAACTGGGAACCTCACGGCTCCCATCCGGCCACTCTACCCCTCAGCCACTGCCGCCCCGCGGAATAACGTGTTCCTTCCACACGCTACGTCCTACCGGGGAAACTCCCCCCTGTCAGGTGATAAGAAGCTACGTCCTACCGGGGAAACTCCTCCCTGTCAGGTGATAAGAAGCTACGTCCTACCGGGGAAACTCCCCCCTGTCAGGTGATAAGAAGCTACGTCCTACCGGGGAAACTCCCCCCTGTCAGGTGATAAGAAGCTACGTCCTACCGGGGAAACTCCCCCCTGTCAGGTGATAAGAAGCTACGTCCTACCGGGGAAACTCCTCCCTGTCAGGTGATAAGAAGCTACGTCCTACCGGGGAAACTCCCCCCTGTCAGGTGATAAGAAGCTACGTCCTACCGGGGAAACTCCATCCTGTCAGGTGATAAGAAGCTACGTCCTACCGGGGAAACTCCCCTTGTCAGGTGATAAGAAGCTACGTCCTACCGGGGGAAACTCCCCCCTGTCAGGTGATAAGAAGCTACGTCCTACCGGGGAAACTCCCCCCTGTCAGGTGATAAGAAGCTACGTCCTACCGGGGAAACTCCATCCTGTCAGGTGATAAGAAGCTACGTCCTACCGGGGAAACTCCCCTTGTCAGGTGATAAGAAGCTACGTCCTACCGGGGAAACTCCCCCCTGTCAGGTGATAAGAAGCTACGTCCTACCGGGGAAACTCCCCCCTGTCAGGTGATAAGAAGCTACGTCCTACCGGGGAAACTCCCCCCCTGTCAGGTGATAAGAAGCTACGTCCTACCGGGGAAACTCCCCCCTGTCAGGTGATAAGAAGCTACGTCCTACCGGGGAAACTCCATCCTGTCAGGTGATAAGAAGCTACGTCCTACCGGGGAAACTCCCCCCTGTCAGGTGATAAGAAGCTACGTCCTACCGGGGAAACTCCATCCTGTCAGGTGATAAGAAGCTACGTCCTACCGGGGAAACTCCCCCCTGTCAGGTGATAAGAAGCTACGTCCTACCGGGGAAACTCCATCCTGTCAGGTGATAAGAAGCTACGTCCTAAGAAGCCTGCTAGCTCCTAATGCGTTGAAGGAGGCATGAGCTCAGTTCTGGGCTCTCCACAGGTTGGCAGAGGGAGAGTAGAGCCCAGGATGACATAGGCAATTGGCACTGGTTAAAAAAAAGTGGGTTACAAATTCGTGGGACAATAATAAAAAAGTATAATATTGTGTCTGTATTCTGTACGCACGCACGCACGCACGCACGCACGCACGCACGCACGCACGCACAGAGGAAAGCAGATACTCACACAGAAGGTGTTTAGACTAAAAATTACTTTAAAGAATAATTTATTTTTCTTCTCCTTCCCTTCACTTAATGTAACTCTGAGAGGGTTCTAATGGAACCAAATTGACCCCAACAGGTGTGTAACTCTGAGAATGTTCACTGGTTCAAGATATACAGTAGCTCTCTTGATGTCATGTTGGGGGTGTAGCAGTGAAACATGTTGATGTCATGTTGGGGGTGTGGCAGTGAAACATGTTGATGTCATGTTGGGGGTGTGGCAGTGAAACATGTTGATGTCATGTTGGGGGTGTGGCAGTGAAACATGTTGATGTCATGTTGGGGGTGTGGCAGTGAAACATGTTGATGTCATGATGGGGGTGTGGCAGTGAAACATGTTGATGTCATGATGGGGGTGTGGCAGTGAAACATGTTGATGTCATGTTGGGGGTGTGGCAGTGAAACATGTTGATGTCATGATGGGGGTGTGGCAGTGAAACATGTTGATGTCATGTTGGGGGTGTAACAGTGAAACATGTTGATGTCATGTTGGGGGTGTGGCAGTGAAACATGTTGATGTCATGATGGGGGTGTGGCAGTGAAACATGTTGATGTCATGATGGGGGTGTGGCAGTGAAACATGTTGATGTCATGATGGGGGTGTGGCAGTGAAACATGTTGATGTCATGATGGGGGTGTGGCAGTGAAACATGTTGATGTCATGATGGGGGTGTAACAGTGAAACATGTTGATGTCATGATGGGGGTGTAGCAGTGAAACATGTTGATGTCATGATGGGGGTGTGGCAGTGAAACATGTTGATGTCATGATGGGGGTGTGGCAGTGAAACATGTTGATGTCATGTTGGGGGTGTAACAGTGAAACATGTTGATGTCATGATGGGGGTGTGGTAGTGAAACATGTTGATGTCATGTTGGGGGTGTAACAGTGAAACATGTTGATGTCATGATGGGGGTGTGGTAGTGAAACATGTTGATGTCATGATGGGGGTGTAGCAGTGAAACATGTTGATGTCATGTTGGGGGTGTAGCAGTGAAACATGTTGATGTCATGATGGGGGTGTAGCAGTGAAACATGTTGATGTCATGATGGGGGTGTGGCAGTGAAACATGTTGATGTCATGTTGGGGGTGTAGCAGTGAAACATGTTGATGTCATGATGGGGGTGTGGCAGTGAAACATGTTGATGTCATGTTGGGGGTGTAGCAGTGAAACATGTTGATGTCATGTTGGGGGTGTAGCAGTGAAACATGTTGATGTCATGTTGGGGGTGTGGCAGTGAAACATGTTGATGTCATGATGGGGGTGTGGCAGTGAAACATGTTGATGTCATGATGGGGGTGTGGCAGTGAAACATGTTGATGTCATGTTGGGGGTGTAGCAGTGAAACATGTTGATGTCATGATGGGGTGTAGCAGTGAAACATGTTGATGTCATGTTGGGGGTGTAGCAGTGAAACATGTTGATGTCATGATGGGGGTGTGGCAGTGAAACATGTTGATGTCATGTTGGGGGTGTAGCAGTGAAAAAATCGGACGGAACCATCTTGATCACTTGACTATAGAGATAATATGTACTGATTTGCATGATGTTTGGAAAAATGTTGTAGGAGTAATATGAAAAAGAAAAGTTTTGCAAAAATTGGCCTCCTGGTGGCGCTATAATAGAGAAATGTTAAAAGGGTGGCATTTGTTCCCCATGTAGTGCGAATGTGCGTACAAAGTTTCATCGCAATGAACAACCTGCACAACAACCTGGTTTGTTGTTAGAGCCTATTTCACCCACACAACAAGATGTGTGTGTGTGTGTGTGTGTGTGTGTGTGTGTGTGTGTGTGTGTGTGTGTGTGTGTGTGTGTGTGTGTGTGTGTGTGTGTGTGTGTGTGTGTGTGTGTGTGTGTGTGTGTGTGTGTGTGCGCGCGCGTGCGTCTTCTGTGTACCAGATGATAAGTCACTGAGCACTCGGCTGGCTCTGTGATGAAACCATGTATTGACAGTTCATAACGTGTTCCATGTTGTCCCTTCATCAGTACATCATGTAGAAACGCTGTTGTAAAACATGGAACAGGACATGCTAAACTAAATAAACACATTCCATCCCAGAGAATCCTGATGAACATTTCCTTCAAAGAGCCTTAGGATGTATTATTGTACACACACTGTGTGCTATGTATGTGCAGCTAATCTCCCGGCCAAATCCCATTAACACAAAGCAAACGCAGCAGAACCATCCATTCATGAGGATATTGTGTTGTTTGTGATGTTTGTGCTGCGGCTCCCACACAACATGCACCACGATGCACCACCACACAACATGCACCACGATGCACCACCACACAACATGCACCACGATGCACCACCACACAACATGCACCACGATGCACCACCACACAACATGCACCACGATGCACCACCACACAACATGCACCACGATGCACCACCACACAACATGCACCACGATGCACCACCACACAACATGCACCACGATGCACCACCACACAACATGCACCACGATGCACCACCACACAACATGCACCACGATGCACCACCACACAACATGCACCACGATGCACCACCACACAACATGCACCACGATGCACCACCACACAACATGCACCACGATGCACCACCACACAACATGCACCACGATGCACCACCACACAACATGCACCACGATGCACCACCACACAACATGCACCACGGCCTGGGAGAGAAGAAACACTTTAAAGAGAATAAAAGTGAGAGAGTAGAAACACTGTAAAGAGAATAAAAGTGAGAGAGTAGAAACACTTTAAAGAGAATAAAAGTGAGAGAGTAGAAACACTGTAAAGAGAATAAAAGTGATTTTAAACACTTTAACCATTATCTTATACTGTTGAAAGCAGATACTCACACAGAAGGTGTTTAGACTAAAAATTACTTTAAAGAATAATTTATTTTTCTTCTCCTTCCCTTCACTTAATGTAACTCTGAGAGGGTTCTAATGGAACCAAATTGACCCCAACAGGTGTGTAACTCTGAGAATGTTCACTGGTTCAAGATATACAGTAGCTCTCTTGATGTCATGTTGGGGGTGTAGCAGTGAAACATGTTGATGTCATGTTGGGGGTGTGGCAGTGAAACATGTTGATGTCATGTTGGGGGTGTGGCAGTGAAACATGTTGATGTCATGTTGGGGGTGTGGCAGTGAAACATGTTGATGTCATGTTGGGGGTGTGGCAGTGAAACATGTTGATGTCATGATGGGGGTGTGGCAGTGAAACATGTTGATGTCATGATGGGGGTGTGGCAGTGAAACATGTTGATGTCATGTTGGGGGTGTGGCAGTGAAACATGTTGATGTCATGATGGGGGTGTGGCAGTGAAACATGTTGATGTCATGTTGGGGGTGTAACAGTGAAACATGTTGATGTCATGTTGGGGGTGTGGCAGTGAAACATGTTGATGTCATGATGGGGGTGTGGCAGTGAAACATGTTGATGTCATGATGGGGGTGTGGCAGTGAAACATGTTGATGTCATGATGGGGGTGTGGCAGTGAAACATGTTGATGTCATGATGGGGGTGTGGCAGTGAAACATGTTGATGTCATGATGGGGGTGTAACAGTGAAACATGTTGATGTCATGATGGGGGTGTAGCAGTGAAACATGTTGATGTCATGATGGGGGTGTGGCAGTGAAACATGTTGATGTCATGATGGGGGTGTGGCAGTGAAACATGTTGATGTCATGTTGGGGGTGTAACAGTGAAACATGTTGATGTCATGATGGGGGTGTGGTAGTGAAACATGTTGATGTCATGTTGGGGGTGTAACAGTGAAACATGTTGATGTCATGATGGGGGTGTGGTAGTGAAACATGTTGATGTCATGATGGGGGTGTAGCAGTGAAACATGTTGATGTCATGTTGGGGGTGTAGCAGTGAAACATGTTGATGTCATGATGGGGGTGTAGCAGTGAAACATGTTGATGTCATGATGGGGGTGTGGCAGTGAAACATGTTGATGTCATGTTGGGGGTGTAGCAGTGAAACATGTTGATGTCATGATGGGGGTGTGGCAGTGAAACATGTTGATGTCATGTTGGGGGTGTAGCAGTGAAACATGTTGATGTCATGTTGGGGGTGTAGCAGTGAAACATGTTGATGTCATGTTGGGGGTGTGGCAGTGAAACATGTTGATGTCATGATGGGGGTGTGGCAGTGAAACATGTTGATGTCATGATGGGGGTGTGGCAGTGAAACATGTTGATGTCATGTTGGGGGTGTAGCAGTGAAACATGTTGATGTCATGATGGGGTGTAGCAGTGAAACATGTTGATGTCATGTTGGGGGTGTAGCAGTGAAACATGTTGATGTCATGATGGGGGTGTGGCAGTGAAACATGTTGATGTCATGTTGGGGGTGTAGCAGTGAAACATGTTGATGTCATGTTGGGGGTGTGGCAGTGAAACATGTTGATGTCATGTTGGGGGTGTAGCAGTGAAACATGTTGATGTCATGATGGGGTGTAGCAGTGAAACATGTTGATGTCATGTTGGGGGTGTAGCAGTGAAACATGTTGATGTCATGATGGGGGTGTGGCAGTGAAACATGTTGATGTCATGTTGGGGGTGTAGCAGTGAAACATGTTGATGTCATGTTGGGGGTGTGGCAGTGAAAAATCGGACGGAACCATCTTGATCACTTGACTATAGAGATAATATGTACTGATTTGCATGATGTTTGGAAAAATGTTGTAGGAGTAATATGAAAAAGAAAAGTTTTGCAAAAATTGGCCTCCTGGTGGCGCTATAATAGAGAAATGTTAAAAGGGTGGCATTTGTTCCCCATGTAGTGCGAATGTGCGTACAAAGTTTCATCGCAATGAACAACCTGCACAACAACCTGGTTTGTTGTTAGAGCCTATTTCACCCACACAACAAGATGTGTGTGTGTGTGTGTGTGTGTGTGTGTGTGTGTGTGTGTGTGTGTGTGTGTGTGTGTGTGTGTGTGTGTGTGTGTGTGTGTGTGTGTGTGTGTGTGTGTGTGTGTGTGTGTGTGTGTGTGTGTGTGTGTGCGCGCGCGCGTGCGTCTTCTGTGTACCAGATGATAAGTCACTGAGCACTCGGCTGGCTCTGTGATGAAACCATGTATTGACAGTTCATAACGTGTTCCATGTTGTCCCTTCATCAGTACATCATGTAGAAACGCTGTTGTAAAACATGGAACAGGACATGCTAAACTAAATAAACACATTCCATCCCAGAGAATCCTGATGAACATTTCCTTCAAAGAGCCTTAGGATGTATTATTGTACACACACTGTGTGCTATGTATGTGCAGCTAATCTCCCGGCCAAATCCCATTAACACAAAGCAAACGCAGCAGAACCATCCATTCATGAGGATATTGTGTTGTTTGTGATGTTTGTGCTGCGGCTCCCACACAACATGCACCACGATGCACCACCACACAACATGCACCACGATGCACCACCACACAACATGCACCACGATGCACCACCACACAACATGCACCACGATGCACCACCACACAACATGCACCACGATGCACCACCACACAACATGCACCACGATGCACCACCACACAACATGCACCACGATGCACCACCACACAACATGCACCACGATGCACCACCACACAACATGCACCACGATGCACCACCACACAACATGCACCACGATGCACCACCACACAACATGCACCACGATGCACCACCACACAACATGCACCACGATGCACCACCACACAACATGCACCACGATGCACCACCACACAACATGCACCACGATGCACCACCACACAACATGCACCACGGCCTGGGAGAGAAGAAACACTTTAAAGAGAATAAAAGTGAGAGAGTAGAAACACTGTAAAGAGAATAAAAGTGAGAGAGTAGAAACACTTTAAAGAGAATAAAAGTGAGAGAGTAGAAACACTGTAAAGAGAATAAAAGTGATTTTAAACACTTTAACCATTATCTTATACTTTGGATACTTGTTTTTTGTAAAAATCATGAACATTGTTTAAATCTTTGAATATAAATATATGTATTTTTAAAGTGAACATTTGTAACTCAAATCTTTGCTTCTGGGGGATTAGATTCTACAAATGTCTTCTTAATCCTAACAGTTTCCTAAAAATACGTATGTTTCTATATCAGTGTTTCTCAGACTATTTCATAACTTTGCAAAAATCAGGATTCCAATAAAAAAATGGCAGATCTACAAGCGGGCGGGGGGGGGGGGGTTAAGAATCTGGCCCGGTCCACGTTAGAACCCACCATACGCGCCTGTCTGCATCATCAAAGTTGCATCACCCCTGACTTAAACCATTATTTTATAATATGGCTCTTCAAAAATAGCAGATCTATGAGCTTGTAGATCTGCTATTTTTTTGAAAAATCGTGAAAATATGGTGCAAATCTCATAGCGCGGCACTCTGTGCTGCGCTATGAGCTTGTAGATCTGCTATTTTTTAATAGGCATAGAATTCTTAAAGTGACACAGATGCAGTCTTGAAGGGTTAAAGGGTGAGTCTGTGTTTTTCTTAGCTGTTCCCAGCATAGCGAGTGGTTATGATTAAATTGTTGTCACTTGTTTCGGGTGCGGAGGCCAAAACCAGACAGACTTTATGAAGCATTTCAAACATGTGCTGCTTTCACCTCAATTATGCTCGCACACAATGTCAACATTTCCTCTTTTAACTCAACGTAAACATTTATCTCACACGACTGTCCAGCTGCTAGTTTTTACACCGAGGCAACGAGAGTGTTTTATATCGTCACAGCAGACATAACAAATCAAAATGTCACGCCAGGGATACACGGAGAAATGAAAACATGGAGGTCTTTGACTGTGTTGCAAACACCGAACATGTTTTTGTTGTGTTTTCTTAAAAACGAATTTCCTTTTCTCTACGATTGTAGTCGTTGCTGATTCCTCCCATGTGTTCGGTCTGTGGTTTATGTCGCTGCTCACCCTCAACCTCTTCTTTTCACCTGCCAGCATAGGAGTTTCACTATAAGTTTCACTATAAGTTTCATTAGGAGTTTCACTAGGAGTTTCACTAGTTTCACTAGGAGTTTCACTAGGAGTTTCACTAGGAGTTTCACTAGAAGTTTCACTATGAGTTTCACTAGAAGTTTCACTAGGAGTTTCACTAGGAGTTTCACTATGAGTTTCACTAGAAGTTTCACTAGGCGTTTCACTATGAGTTTCACTATGAGTTTCACTATGAGTTTCACTATGAGTTTCACTAGAAGTTTCACTATGAGTTTCACTAGAAGTTTCACTAGGAGTTTCACTAGGTGTTTCACTAGGCGTTTCACTATGAGTTTCACTATGAGTTTCACTATGAGTTTCACTAGAAGTTTCACTATGAGTTTCACTAGAAGTTTCACTATGAGTTTCAGTATGAGTTTCACTTTGAGTTTCACTAGAAGTTTCACTATGAGTTTCACTGGGAGTTTCACTTTGAGTTTCACTATGAGTTTCACTATGAGTTTCACTATGAGTTTCACTAGAAGTTTCACTAGAAGTTTCACTAGGAGTTTAACGTATGTTGAGGTTCACACCGTCTGCCGGTGTAGGAGTTTGCATCCAGCTCACTGATGTACTATCAAAACCTATTGCTTTTAGCTTATCAATCAAAATGAGTGATTAACGGTGTCAAAAGCCTTTTGGAGGGTTAGGTTTGTTTGTTTATTATCACTTACAAGATTATTTTTAAATGATACACAAAGATTGGGTAAAAATGGGAAGGAGAATGCCTAAAATCCCTCCAGGGGCTTGAGAAGTGGCATTCTCCTGGAATATTTGTACATTCATAGGATAAAATTATCAATGTGGACTATACACATCTATTACAGATTAAGCATTTATAGACATGTCATACAGATGAAGAAACAAAACGGAAAAGACCAATATGGACACTATTACAAAAAAAGAAAGAATCAGCAAAAACATATTGCAACAATAAAAGTCAGGGGAACCAAAAAGTAAACCTCTATGGGAAAATGTTATTATTAGGCAGACCATATGGAAAGTATTTGGTTGTTAAGAGAAGTGATTTTAGAACCTTCTTAAATTGGTAAGAAGACAACTTCCATAGATGTAATGGCAGAGAATTCCATAGTTTAGACCCTCTGAAGCCTATATTAAACTGAGTTTGAGAGGTACGGGCCTTTGGGGGTCTGAGGTTATTTGAGCTACGTGTTGGGTAATTATGGACCTGAAATTATACTCAAATATATGATGAAAAATTAAGCATATATTCATCAAGCATAATGCCAAGGAATCGTGTGGAACACACATTAGTTATAGGGATGTTATCGATATCTATTTTAGATGATTTGTTGAAAAAATGTGGTTTCAGGCCAAAACATATGAAGTTTGTTTTTTTAATGTTGAGTGATAATTTATTGGACCGAAACCAAATGGACAGCTTCATTTATGACCTTTATAATGGTGTCAGGATCTTTAGTAGAGGACGCTTGTGTCATCTGCAAATACAATTTAGACAGTTTATCCGAGACATTTGAAAGGTCATTAATATATAACAAAAATAACAAAGGCCCAATAATTGATCCTTGGGGAATCCGCATTGCATATGAAGAAGAGGCGAGTTTGTTCCATTGTAGGATACAAACTGCTGTCTGTCTTTAAGATAACTCTTGAACCAGAGAAGTGTGTTGTTTTTTACTCCACTATGAGACAGTTTCTGAAGAAGAATATGGTGATTGACTATCAAAAGCCTTAGATGAATCCCAAAATATACCTGTTTTCCATTCTATCTCTAGCTTTTTAGTAAATTTCATTTACTATGTGTATAAATGCCATATATGTTGAATGCTTCTTTCTGAACCCGTACTGGTGTGTATATATAATGTTGTACTTATTAAGATGTAATTAATCTCTGATAAGCACGTTTTTCAAGTATTTTTGATTTAGCAGGCAAAATGGAAATAGGTCTATAATGATTGAAAATGGCTGGGTCGTCATCTTTATGAATAGGGATAATCTTAGCTATTTTTAGTTCAGAAGGTACTATTCCCTGCTCCAATGAAAGATTGAAAATGTGAGTTAGAGGTTGTACAATGTACTCATGAATGGTTTTCAGTAATTTACAGTCAATATTGTCATAACCTGGAGAAGAATCTTTCAGACCAATTAATGTCTTCCGAACCTCATCCTCTGATACCGTTGAGAAATTCATATTTTCAAGGATAGGAGCATTCATAAATTGAAGGGAATTGTGGTTGCTGGGAGGCCAGATTAGGACCAACTTCTGAAAAAAAGGTATTACAATTATTGGCAATTACTTGAGGGTCAGAAATAAGCCCCCCATCAGCCTTAAATTATTTTGGTAATTTGTTGGATTTTTTGTTTTTGTTGAGAAGACTATTAATTGTTCTCCAAAGGAGAGTCATGTTATTTTTGTTTGGACAGTTCTTCATTATGATAATGTTTTTTTGCTCCTCTAATAATGTGGTTTCATTTATTTCTATAATTCTTTAATTGAGCATGATTATATGGTGTTGGACTAAGGAGATATTTTTTGTACAATCTATCTAAGTATTTACTGATTTCATGATGGCTGAGGTTTTCCATTGGTTGGGTTATGATGAGGTAAGAAACCAATCTAAGGGGAAAACACAGATCATAGGCTTGAGAGATACATTTTAAAAACAAAGTATAAGATTCTTGTGGGTCTGCAGAGTGAAGGATATCTGTCCATGGATACTTGCTGATCACTGATTCAAATTTAGCTGTGTTTGCTACATTAAACTTTCTCTTACATTTGGGATATAGGGTAGAAGTAGACTCAATATGTTCCCTGAATGTTATTAGAAAAATTGGACAATGATCAGCAATCTCCACACACAGAACCCCTGACTTACTGTTAACACATTTCTATCAGAGTGGCAGAAGTCTCTGTCACTCTGGTTGGAACTGAAACCATAGGATGAAAATAATACGAGTACATTGTATCAATAAAGTCCTTAGTTAGATTATTAGTTTTAGATCACCATTAAATAACAGTTTTTCCCTTCTTTAGAGATAACGTCAAGAACCTTTGCTAAATCACTATTGAAATCAGGCAGACTAGAGCTAGGTGGTCTATAGATACATGCAATAATGGACTGATCGGTTTCAACAAACAGCTTCAGCAGAAGACATGAAAAAGTGTTCAATGTCTTTCTGTAGACCAGATTAGACAAAGAGACACCCCCTCCCCTTGGTCTTCTCTGTGTCTATATATATTGTTATAGTTATTCATTTCATACAAATCAGCATTGTCTTCATTCAACCAAGTTTCAGTTAGTCCAATCACTTTGAATGAGAAATCAAGTTTGGTCAAACAAAGGGATAAAGTGCCATAATTTGCCTTCAGGCTACAAACATTGAAGTGAATGATGGAAAAATCACTAGTCATGTTTTGATGGAAGGATTTAAATTCCTTCTCAGTGTAGTAATCAGATATTCCAATAGAAACTTGTTTGAGCTGAGTAAAACAGTTTGTGTCAGGGTCAGTATTATATAAAATGTTCGATGTCATGGTAACCTAGGG
This sequence comes from Gymnoscopelus braueri, assembly GCF_963280865.1. Classification (NCBI taxonomy): domain Eukaryota; kingdom Metazoa; phylum Chordata; class Actinopteri; order Myctophiformes; family Myctophidae; genus Gymnoscopelus; species Gymnoscopelus braueri. The sequence goes on along the minus strand of NW_027660656.1, from coordinate 60,848 downwards.
AGAAAAAAATGTTAAAGAAGAAAAACAATCACAACTAGAAAAAGTGCTCCTCTGAGCACAGGTCTCCGCCAGGTCAGGTACGTTATTGTGGCCTCCTGGTGGCGCTATAACAGGCCCATGTGAAAAATTTGTGGCAGAGGTTCTGAATTGGCATCCAGGGAGTGTGTGTGCACAGTTTCGCAGCGACCGGGCCAACGGTGCCTGAGATTAGCTGGTAACACACGGACAGGACACACGGACGGACGGACACACGGACGGACGGACAGGGGGTAAAATACTCTCTCGCCATGCCTTTCGGCCTGGTGGAGACAATAATATTGGGATACATAGATTCACCCATCCTGTGGCTTTCGTGGTTTGATTACCAGCCGGTCATAATTTATGACAGCATAGTTCCCACTTTCCCTGGCCTGTTTCATCGCAGGAATGAGGTCTGCTCTCTTCTTCCTTATCAGTTCAGAGAAGTCCTCATTTACATAAATTGAAATGTTCTTAAGGTGGGCTCTCGCTTTGGCCATTATAAGTTCTTTGTCTTTGTACCTTAAGAATTTCACAACAATTGGTCTTGGTTTTCCAGTGTTCTGTTTCACAGTCAATTTTCAGTTTGTTGTCTCCGCCAGGCCGAAAGGCATGGCGAGAGAGTATGTTTTCGCCCCTGTCCGTCCGTCCGTGTGTATGTCCGTCCGTGTGTCCGTCCGTCCGTCCGTCCGTCCGTCCGTCCGTCCGTCCGTCCGTCCTGTCTGTGTGTTAGCAGCTAATCTCCGGCACCGTTGGCCCGGTCGCTCCGAAACAATGCACATACACTCCCTGGATGCCAATTCAGAACCTCTGCCCCAATTTTTTCACATGGGCCTGTTATAGCGCCACCAGGAGGCCGATTTGTGCAAAACCCATTTTTTAACATTACTCCTACAGATTTTATCCAAACGTCATGCAAATCGGTACACAGTATCTCTATAGTCATGTGATCAACACAAATCTGTCCGATTTCCCATATTCCATCCTCATTGCCTATGGTTGGCTTCCAAAGTTTGCAGGATTGGTCCGTCTTTAACAAAAAGCCTCAAACTATGCACGCAGCTTGCGATTTCCGTGAATTTTCACACTCACGTTCCCACTAGGCCGAGGAAGAAATGCTACCCTTTTCACATTGGCCTGTTATAGCGCCACCAGCAGGTCTAATTTACCAAAACACATTTTTGGAACAAAATGAATCAAATCATGAATGCAGTGTCTGATTGCCATGAAAGACCTAAGCATAAATGGCACCCTTTTCACATTGGCCTATTATAGCGCCACCAGGAGGCCAGAATAACGTACCTGACCTGGCGGAGACCTGTGCTCCGAGGAGCACTTTTTCTAGTTGTTCATGAATTCCCTAACCTTCTGTTCAGTGTCTGCCCAAGACTCATGACCATGCCGCAGTATTTGCCCTGGTCCACCTCTTGTTTGATATGGTCGTTCAAATAGAGAAGGCATATGTCAGTGGAGTGGGATGTTTGTAAATTTGTAAAAAAAAAAAAAATCAGCAAGATACTTTTCAACCTGTAACCTGAAACTATCTTTTCCATAACTTTCTAAATGGAGCTAAGAATAGAAATAGGGCGGTAGGTGCCGGGGTCTAATTTGCTTCCTTTTTTGTACAGAGGGGTTACTCTCGCTATAATCAAGGAGAACCCGTCCCTGTTTGATGGAGAGGTTTATTATGTGGGTGATGATTGGAGCAATGGAAGCGGCTGAGTCTTTTAGAAATTTGGAGGGAATATTGTCGAGGCCAGTGGCCTTGTGTGGTTGAAGTACGCTCAATCTTTTAAACACCTCATCGGTTGTTACCGTGGAGAGTTTAAAATCATCTTTGCGTAGAATGCTTGGATGTGCTCTACACCAAAAGGTCAGAGTGGGAGGGCAGTGTGTTTACCAGTGTTGTAAAGAAGATGTTTAAGCCATTTGCCACATCCAGCTTGTCTGTAATGAGAGAGTCGTCTGACTTAATGTTGATGTTTGTAAACCTGTTTTTTTATTTTTTTGCTGCAGCCTAGTTGGTTGTTATAAGCAACTTCCAAAGCTCACGTGGATTGTTTGAGTTTTCTTCAATTTTATCATCAAGGTATTTTTTTCTTGCTGATATGGTCATAGCAGTTACCTTGTTTGTAAGCTTATTGTGATAGCAGTTACCTTGTTTGTAAGCTTATTGTGATAGCAGTTACCTTGTTTGTAAGCTTATTGTGATAGCAGTTACCTTGTTTGTAAGCTTATTGTGATAGCAGTTACCTTGTTTGTAAGCTTATAATGCTGTTTTTTGACATTTACAAGGTGGGTTTTGAGATCATTGTTGAAGCATTTGGCGAGGTTGGTCCTACATTTATGAAATTCAGACATAACTGTGTAGTTGTGTTGTTGTGTATCATATGTGTTGTTGTGTATCATGTGTGTTGTTGTGTATCATATGTGTTGTTGTGTATCATGTGTGTTGTTGTGTATCATATGTGTTGTTGTGTATCATGTGTGTTGTTGTGTATCATATGTGTTGTTGTGTATCATATGTGTTGATGTGTTGTTGTGTATCATATGTGTTGTTGTGTATCCTGTGTGTTGTTGTGTATCATATGTGTTGTTGTGTATCATATGTGTTGTTGTGTATCATATGTGTTGTTGTGTATCATATGTGTTGTTGTGTATCATATGTGTTGTTGTGTATCATATGTGTTGTTGTGTATCATATGTGTTGTTGTGTATCCTGTGTGTTGTTGTGTATCATATGTGTTGTTGTGTATCATATGTGTTGTTGTGTATCATGTGTGTTGTTGTGTATCATGTGTGTTGTTGTGTATCATATGTGTTGTTGTGTATCATATGTGTTGTTGTGTATCATATGTGTTGTTGTGTATCATATGTGTTGTTGTGTATCATATGTGTTGTCATGTGTTGTTGTGTATCCTGTGTGTTATTGTGTATCCTGTGTGTTGTTGTGTATCATATGTGTTGTTGTGTATCATATGTGTTGTTGTGTATCATGTGTGTTGTTGTGTATCCTGTGTGTTGTTGTGTATCATGTGTGTTGTTGTGTATCATATGTGTTGTTGTGTATCATATGTGTTGTTGTGTATCATATGTGTTGTTGTGTATCATGTGTGTTGTTGTGTATCATATGTGTTGTCATGTGTTGTTGTGTATCCTGTGTGTTGTTGTGTATCATATGTGTTGTTGTGTATCATATGTGTTGTTGTGTATCATGTGTGTTGTTGTGTATCATGTGTGTTGTTGTGTATCATATGTGTTGTCATATGTGTTGTTGTGTATCCTGTGTGTTGTTGTGTATCCTGTGTGTTGTTGTGTATCCTGTGTGTTGTTGTGTATTCTATGTGTTGTAGCTTTAGTCATGTGACCTATAACATTGCTACAATAGGGTTAGAATGTTGGGTTTTATATTTTTCAACACAGTCGCTGCTTAATGCTGTATAAGATACTTATGTTAATGACCCCATCACAGAGGTGTGTGTGTGTGTGTGTGTGTGTGTGTGTGTGTGTGTGTGTGTGTGTGTGTGTGTGTGTGTGTGTGTGTGTGTGTGTGTGTGTGTGTGTGTGTGTGTGTGTGTGTGTGTGTGTGTGGACTTTGCTCCGGCGTCTCCACAATCCACAGGATCTGGTGTTTGTATCCCAGCATGCAACAGGAGACTGTGGAACACACAAACATCTATTTCACAATAAACACTGGAGAGTTTGTAACACACACTCACACACACACACACACGCGCACACACACACACACACGCGCGCACACAATACATTACAGTCATTTAGCAGACGCTTTTATCCAAAGCGACTTGGACACATGCACGCACGCACGCACACACACACACACACACACAGACACGCACACACACACACACACACACACACACACACACACACACACACACACACACACACACACACACACACTAGTTCAGTCTAGACACACTGAGACTAAACGTCAGACTAAACGTTTCTAGTAAGAGCTTAATTGACCTGTAAATAATATTCTATTTGTAGAAGAATGTTTAGCTTTCACTATCGCTACACTTACATAATAAAACTAGAAAAAGTGATCCTCGGAGCACAAGCCAGATCAGGTAGGTTATTATGGCCTCCTGGTGGCGCTATAATAGGCCAATGTGAAAAGGTTGCCATTTCTTCTTAGGCCTTTCACGGCAATCGGACTGCATTCATGATTTGAGGTGTTATGACCCTGAGGTCATAATGTATGTAATGACTATATGTTTTAATCTTTGTATAGGGTTGTCTATGCCCTCTGTGTGGTTGGTGTGTCTGTGAGTGATGGGCTGCAGGTGTGTCTAGCTGATTGTGTGAGTGAGTAATTTTGTAGGGAGCTGATTGGTTCCAGCCTTGGCAGAGGGAAGTTTAAAAGGCCTGCTTTCCACAGCTCCTGTGGGCTCTCCTCTCTCCAGTTCCAGCAAGACTGCCAGCCAATCTACAGTATAGACATGTTTGTTAGGAGTTATTGTGCATTTTAACAGCCTTGGGTTTCGTAGGGGTGGGTAGTTCTAATGTTCTTCAGGTTCTTCAGGTTCTAATGTTCTTCAGGTTCTAATGTTCTCCAGGTTCTTATGTTAAGTTAGTTTGTTTATTGTCTTGATGTAATGCCCACCCCGAAGTAACTGGCTTTTAATAAAAACCCATAAAAAGGCTGCGAACTCTTGTTGCTGGTGGTCCTTTGGAGCTGGAAAGAGGGGGGTCTCACTTGTTATGTTGCGCCCTTAAGGTTCCCCTAGGCCGAGGCGTAACATGAGGCATATTTATAACAGACCAATTTGAAAAGGGTGACATTTGTTCCTCTGCCTAGTGGGAATGTGCGTGCGAAATTTCACGGAAATCGCACACTGCGTCATGATTTGAGGCATTTTGTTCAAAATGGACCTATCCTGCAAACTTTGGAAGCCAATGTTAAATTAGGATGGAATATGAAATCGGACACATCTGTCTTGATCACCTGACTATAAAGATACTGTGTACCGATTTGCGTGATTTTTGGACAGAATCTGAAGGAATAATATCCAAAAATGTATTTTACATAAGTCGGCCTCCTGGTGGCGCTGTAAAAAGCAGATGTGAAAAATGCAGTACAGATGTTTTTCCTTAGGGTTAGGGTTAGGGCCTCTAGGTAGTGTGCATGCAAAGTTTCACGCAGATCGGTGCAGTTATAGTTAAAAATGCAAATTGGCCTGTTATAGCGCCACCATGAGGCTGATTTGAAAAATTTCAAGTGGCATTTCTTCCTCGGCCTAGTGGGAATGTGCGTGTGCAATTTTATGGAAATGTAAAGCTCTCTAAAAAATGCTGGGTTAAAAACTAACCCATTTGGCTTGTTTTTTAACCCAACGCCTGGATCAATAGTGGACCAACCCAGCAGTAGTTAATTTTACCCAACGAAATGGGTTGTGCATTTTAACCCAGCAGATGGGTTATACATTTAATCCAAATGCTGGGTCAAATTAATTACAGCCCTGGGTAAATTCTACCATGAATTGGGTTAAATATTCTACCCAAGTTCTGGCTCAAATGGACTACACATATTTGTTAAATATTCCACCCACATGCTGGGTCATAATAACTGCAATGGGTTAATTCTACAAGTTATTATCGTCATGTTTTGTTAGTCAAATCTGTAATATTGTTTTTAATGCAATACCCATGTCTCTTAAACAGTTAAATTACAAACCCTTTTAAAATACATCCTATATTTGGTCATGCAAATAATAAAATATGCAATAAATACTTACAATAAACAATGTTGGAATCTTAGAAAATGTATTGTTATTAAAGTGCAAAAGAGTCTGTTCAATAAAGTGCAAAACTTTCTTTTAACAATACAACTGAACATTTATGACTGTAAACACATTAGAACAAACATCCTAACAGCATCCTAGCAGATCTACAAGCTTGTGCCACGCTATGAGCTTGTAGATCTGACATCTCTGGAATTTAGATTTTTTTTTACTCAAAATATTTTCATCTGGGGGTCCCTGGATCAAAATATTTTTAGATTGTGGTCCACGGCTAAACACATCATTTTGGGGGTCCTTGACATGAAAAGGTTTTAGAACCACTAATAGCAACATCGTTTTTTTTCCAGAAAACTGTTTATTTATTTAGAAGACATTTGTAGAATCGGGTACTCCCAAAAAGGCTTGACATTCCCAATAAGGGTATCCCACCCTCACCACAGATTACCTTTTTTTCCTTTACATAGGCAATTAATAAAAATGTGCATCTGGCACTCGCCCTAACCCAAGCAGCATCTAAAGGGCATGTTTGTGTCACCAACCATGATGAAAAACAGCAAATATGCCAGCATAGCAAATGACTGTTTCATACTGGCTATGTAACTGTTACAAAGATAATCCTCCAACAAACATGATCACAAAAATGTTCTGTTCCTTTAAGTGATCCGAACTACAGGAAACTAAGATGTGCAAATAAACATTTTAACAATTTATCTTCAAGTATCCACCATTTAGCTCTTTCACTGAGCACACAAGACTTAAAGACACGCACACACACTGGCTGGCTCTGCACACACACACACACACACACACACACACACACACACACACACACACACACACACACACACACACACACACACACACACACACACACACACACACACACACACACACACACACAGGCTGGCTCTGCACACACACACACACACACACACACACACACACACACACACACACACACACACACACACACACACACACACACACACACACACACACACACACACACACACACACACACACTTCACAAATTCAGCACCATTTGTTTTCATCAGATATAACTCTAACTCTGAGCCAAAGAACAGCGGAAGAAAAAGAAAAGGATCAAGTCCACCAGATAGTATTTTGAACATGAACACACTTCACAAATCCAGCAATATTTGATTTAACCAGATAGAACCTACTCTGAGCCAATGAGCAGCAGAAGAAAGAGAAAAGAAAAGGATCACGTCCACAAGTCTACTTGCAAGCACGTATTGCTGCATGCAAGAACACAACTCCTCCCATGATTTCGTACACTGCATTTTGGAGGAATTTCCATACAGCTTCACACTGCTTTGGGTAGTCGATGTCAAAGCTGTAGAATACCTTGAAACAGACAGTGTTTTGTTCCAACGCCTCCCCATCAAGAATAACCAACGCCTGAGAGGTTTGCCGAATATGGTTTCCCAGGGACAGGACATAGGGTTACGCTCTTGACGCCGTCGCCTCATGGAGGTACTCCACCAAGTTTGTTCCAACCTGAGAAAGAGATAAAGAACAAAAGACAAGAAAAAATAAAGTCAAAGATTGTGGAAAAGCAAAGAGTAAGCAAGATTTGGCGTAGCAGTGGCTGATACAGTGCATATTCAGAAAACATTTTCTGAATTATTCTTGAGCCCAGGAATAACAGGCAGTCAGGCACATTCTTAACCACTTAAACTGGACCTGGGTTGGCTCTGTACTTTAGACCACTGTTTTCCATCTTCACCAAATCTCTTTGCCAAAAATAGCCGATCTACCAGCTCACAGCGTGTCACATAGCAAAGCGTTGTGAGCTTGCATATCTCCCAAGAATATGGATGCTGGGTTCAAGTGGTTAAAAGTATAACATTTCCCTTTAGATATGCAGAGGGACTTACAGGCTTGTGATCGATGAAGGCCAACTTAGACTCACTCCTCCATAGTGTACCGGAACACTTTTTGACCAACCGTGTAGACAGACAGTTGGTGGAAGCAGCGTTGGTAGCTGGCTGGCTCAGAGCAAGTTCCTCCAAACAATCTGTAGGAAGACAATTTTATAGGTATCAATATGTGGAATGGCATATCTGTGATTTGGTCATTTAGCAAAATAAAGTCTGCTGTACAATATAACAATGTATTACCGGGTGTTAACCCATCAAGCGACAAGATTAGTTTCCCTTCTCGTCTCGCCAGGTACAGGATCTTGTCTTTAAAAAATGGCAGCCAGGTTTGGAAGAGCTTTGGCGCAGCCTCTCCATGTAGGATCTGAAAGTCCTGTGCAATCTGAAAAAAAAAAAAATAGGAAAAGAAAATTCAACGTGGCAGCTGACATACTTATAAATGATTGTTATAAACAATGCATCCACATCATTATGTAAACGCATTCTCCTTCCTAACTTACCATGCCTGGAGTGAATAGATGTGGGAACTCTTGGCGGATCCCCTGAATGTCCCACTGGTTTTCCCTTAAAGACTTGGCCCTGTTTGATAGTTTGCAGAACGTACAGCACAAGAATGTTAAAAGGATAACACAAAAAGCCCTGAGGGCAGTTGCAGACAGGTGTTTTCTTATGGCAGTTTTGGAGGGGGGACAAGAGTAATGGAGCTCCCACTGATGTTGTGCCCTTTTCTCACTCTTTTGACAGGTACATGGGCACTGGTCCCTTGAAAAGCAGTACTCTGTCCTCTACCCTGAGCCATCCCACTGTAGCATCATAATGAGCAGGGGTTAGGTCATGAGGTGTGTGAGGTCTAGTAGTAGTTTGTTTTGAGAGGTCTTTAGTTTAGATTTGAATGACTTTGAGGTGCTACAGTACCATGAGGCACATGCAGAGGCAAAATGACATTGAAAGAGTGCTGCAGCTATAGTGTCCTCCGTGCATTCCTACTGACCTGTACACTGCTGTATCCTGCATGTATTGCTCCACCTGGTTGAGGGGCTGCGAATTGTGTTTCAGCCATTCTTTACACTGTATGGCTCTTTCTTCCGATAAATTCTATAAAAAGTACACATAAGAATACTAACAATCTCAAAATGATATGTCTATATTGCTTAAACAAATGATTCAGTTCCAACGATTACCTGGTATGAATGTCCTACGAGTGCCAGCTTCATTACTTTGTGGCGGTGTCTGCTGCATGCTCTGTGACCTGTCCTATGATCTGCTCTGTGATCTGATCTGTGATCTGCTCTGTGATCTGTCCTATGATCTGCTCTGTGACCTGTCCTATGATCTGCTCTGTGACCTGTCCTATGATCTGCTCTGTGACCTGTCCTATGATCTGCTCTGTGACCTGTCCTATGATCTGCTCTGTGATCTGCTCTGTGATCTGCTCTGTGACCTGTCCTATGATCTGCTCTGCGATCTGTCCTATGATCTGCTCTGTGATCTGCTCTGTGATCTGAATCAGAATCAGAATCAGTTTTATTGTCACATCACAGGTTTACAAGGTAAAAAAGTGGGTGAAATTCTTTTTTGTACATCGTTCCCATCGCAACGTTAGTTTCCATAGAAAGAAGAGGGGGGGGGGAGAAGAAGAGGGTGGGGGGTAAGTGGGAAGGAGATCAAAAACAAGAGAGCAACAGAAGGCCAGACAAGTTATCTACATATTTACAAATTACCTGAGATAATAAAAACAAAAAAAAAACTAAACTAAGGTGCCTGAGCATAGCAGCAATGTATTGTATACTGTGCATGTTATACTTATACTGTGCATGATAGACAATGGACGTTAAGGTGCTTAGAGGAAAAGGAGCACAATAAAAAAGACCAAAAAAAAGTCAGTGCGTTATACAAGGGATTAAGGTGCAAAAGGTCAGTGCGTGTCCACCTAGAGTGGACTGACCCTAGTATAATCCGCAAGTAGCTCCATGTGGGAGTGCAACAAAAAGTCATTTGTACCTGGTGTAGTCCACAGGTGTGTCCGAGGGGGGGGCTAAAGTCCAAGTCATTGTCCCTGGTATAATCCACAGGTGTGTTCAGGAAGAGCCAGAAAAAGTCTGCGCTGCCTGTTGTCAGGCTGCTGAACAAGGCCTATGCCTCATTCAGGCTTATGCCCCATTCAGCATTCTGACAGCAGCCGGATTGAAACTACACCAGTACCTGGTGGTGGAACTCTTGATACTGCGGTAGAGCCCCTTGCCCGGTCGCGGTTGTTGTAGGGGGTTGAACAGTCTGTGACTTGGGTGGTGCTTGTCCTTGATGATGCGCTTGGCTTTGACCACGCACCGCTTTTTGTACAGTTCCTGGAGCGCTGGGAGCTCGATTCCCATTATCCGCTCTGCCGATCGCACTACTCGTTGTAGGCTGATCTTTTCTCGGGCAGTGCAGTTCCCGTACCAGGCCGTGACACAGCCTGTTAGGATGCCTTCGACAGAACTGTTGTAGTACAGCCTGAGGATGCGACGTCCTACTCCGAGCTTCTTCAGGCGGCGGAGCCAGTACAGTCGCTGCTGAGCCTTTTTCCTCACGTGTGTGGAGTGCGTCTCCCATTTGAGGTCCTCCTCGATGTGTACTCCGAGGAACTTGAACTCGCTGACCCTTTCCACTGCAGCACCGTCGATGAGGATGGGCGCATGGTCTCTCCGCGGCCTCCTGAAGTCCACGATCAGTTCTTTGGTCTTGTCGACGTTAAGAGAGAGGTTGTTCTCCCGGCACCAACGTGCTAGTGATTTGATCTCCTCTCTGTAGTCAGACTCGTCGTTGTTGACGATTCGGCCTATCACTGTCGTGTCGTCCGCGTACTTTATGATGGTGTTGGAGACATGTGTGGCTATGCAGTCATACGTGTACAGGGAGTAGAGGAGGGGGCTCAGCACGCATCCCTGGGGTGCTCCGGTGTTGAGGGTCAGGGGGTCGGATGTGATGCTGCCCATTCTCACCACCTGATGTCGGTTGGACAAGAAGTCCTGTATCCAGTCGCACATGCTTGGGTGTAGCCCTAGGTCTCTGAGCTTTTTGTCAAGTATTGCTGGGACAATGGTGTTGAATGCTGAGCTGTAGTCCACGAACAGCATACGTACATATTTGTCCTTCAGCAGCTTGTTGTCCATGTGCGAGAGGACGGTGTGGAGAGCCATGGCAATAGCGTCGTCGGTGGATCTGTTTTTGCGGTATGCATACTGCCACGGATCCAGCGAGGCAGGTAGCGTGGAGCTGATGTATTCCCTCACCAGTTTCTCGAAACACTTGCTGACGATCGGGGTGAGAGCAACAGGTCTCCAGTCGTTCAGGCATGTCACTTTGGCCTTTTTGGGAATGGGCACAATGGTTGACATTTTGAACCCTGCAGGGACCACAGCCAGGGAGAGGGAGAGGTTAAAGATGTCAGCGAAGACACCCGCCAGCTGGTCTGCACATGTCTTAAGGACCCGGCCTGGAATCCCATCAGGTCCGGCTGCCTTGTGGATGTTGACCCGTGTGAAGGCTGTACGCACTTCTCTCTCCGAGATGGTTAGAGGGTTGTCCTCTGCTGGTGCTGCTGATGGCCCCGCTTGGCTGCCGCGGTTGGAGCTGATCTCAAATCTGCTCTGTGACCTGTCCTATGATCTGCTCTGTGACCTGTCCTATGATCTGCTCTGTGACCTGTCCTATGATCTGCTCTGCGATCTGTCCTATGATCTGCTCTGTGATCTGCTCTGTGATCTGCTCTGTGACCTGTCCTATGATCTGCTCTGTGACCTGTCATGTGATCTGCTCTGTGACCTGTCATGTGATCTGCTCTGTGACCTGTCCTGTGATCTGCTCTGTGATCTCATCCTCTTTCTGACGTTCCGAAGCCTCTCTTCGAGGAATCCAGTGGCTGGTTTCCGGATCTGTCCTGGGGTGAACCAGAGTCCCGGTCAAGAAATGAAAGTCTTTGGTGAATAGAGATGAGGCACATTTTGACAGCGTGGCTACAAGATGTGGCTCAGCCATCTAGAACAGGGTTTGTCTGTATGTCTGTCTGATGACACAAGGGATCAAACAGCACAGAAGTCTAGTACTCTGGTGCTGGGAGATGAGTTATATTGTGATCAACTGACTTTTACTTTTAGCATCAATTCCTCTATAAAATGTTAATTAGTTACGAAGCCACTTCTTGAGTCGTCCTTCAAGGAGGGAAACCCATGAATCAAAGATGTAGCCTGGGCCTTTTTTGTCTCATTGGTAGGACTGCAAACACAGAAAAACTAAATTACCAGCAGAGTCAAACTAGATTTTTAGTATTGCTAAAACATGTGTCGCACCCCAGTATAATGGCTTTAGCATATTCTGCAGCTAATAGGGATCCTAATAAATTAAAAACACTACTGAACGTGTGTTTTGGTACATGTGTTGTGCATGTTTATGTTGGTGGTCTAGGTAAAGGTCAGACTTGAAAGTAGTGTGACTGTCCCGTCTTATCTTTTCCCCTGAAAGAAGATTCATATACCTTTTTCAAACTAACATACCATTCAAGCAAAAATCAGAAAAAAACGCACTATTTTTAATTACCTCTCTCCAAACTTCTCCATGAGGTGAGACACCAAAATACGGACGAGGCACCTTCTTTGCGAACTTGTGAAGGGATGATCACATTCTCATCAAGGCTCCCCAGGATCTGCTTGCCTTCAGTAGAGCCTTTGAGAATCTGGCAGATATCCTGAGAAAATTGCAAGAAGGGACAACATTGCAAATATTGTTTATTACTCTTTAGTGTTGATTTAAGAAAAAAGTGAAACCCAAGTCTTAAAAAGTGGAGCTTACAAATTGTGGAATTATTGCGAACGCGGGAGGAGGCGCGGCGAAGCCGCGCCTCCGACCAAGTGGAGCTTACTATGTAACCCTGCTTGGGTTGTGTCTCTCTCTGTGTCTCTCTCTCTCTGTGTCTCTGTGTGCACTGCCTGTGTGCAGCTCCTCTGAGATAAGTAAATGTCCAATTTAGACGTACCATACATCAAATGAAAGGTCTTTGAAAACTGAACACACCTGTCAAGGTTGCGTTTAAGCCCGCCCCTTCCCCCGGAAGCCACGCCCCGGAGAAGGCTCCTAAAAACTCCCCATTGAAACCCCATGTTAAATGAAAAGTGCCCGAATCGCTCCCAAACTTTTTCTACCCCCCCTAAGTGGGGGTCTACGAACAAATACTTCGGGCTCGGATTTTGGCTCCGCCCCCCGGAAGTGGGTGAAACAGGCACTTCAAACACTTTGTTGAATTGTTCAAAAACATTCCAAGTTTTTTTTTTGGGAATTTGTATTTTTCTAAGATGCTCCTTTTAACGCAGAATTAAAAAAAATGTATTGGTTACTTTTTTTTAAATATTTTTTTTCATTCTTTTTGTTCTTTTTTTGCGTTCGCTTACCGCGTTCGCGCGTCTTACTTGTATATAGTGTTTGAAAGACAAAAACACAAAATACAAGGACATATATATTTAAACCACGGAGAACAGCAAAAAATAAGAGGCTAATTACATGGAAGCTATTAGAATAAAAATGCATTTTCAGTAAAATATTAACATAAAATACAAGCACTGATTGAGCACTAAAAATACAATACAGTCAATTCCATGACATTTCAAATAATTCCTACCTAGCAGA
>NW_027660656.1:32500-42500 GCF_963280865.1 Gymnoscopelus braueri | reverse complement strand
CGTGTGTTTGAAAACAACCACCTAAGAACACCAACTAAAGTGGCAGTTTACAGGGCAGTGTGCGTGTCTACACTGCTATATGGGTCAGAAGCCTGGGTTGTCTATCGGCGTCACATCAGACGCCTTGATGCATTTAACATCAGATGCCTCCAACGCATCCTTGGCATCACCTGGCAGGACCGTGTCCCTCACACTGACACTCTCCAACGCACTGATTCCATCAGCATTGAGGCAACCGTAGCACGGAGGCAACTCCGGTGGGTCGGCCACGTCATCCGGATGCCTGGCTGCCGTTTGCCCCGTCAAGTGCTTTATGGACAGATCTTGTCAGCCAGCAGGAAGCCCGGTGGTCCAAAGCTGCGGTACAAAGATCAGCTAAAACAGACTTTAAAGAGGTGCAACATCAAGCCCAACGATCTGGAGTCAGCTGCAGCTAATCGGCCACTCTGGCGCTCTTTATGCTACGAAGGGGTCACACACCTTGAGGAGAAACGCACCCAGCAAAGGATGGCGCGGCGCCAGCAAAGACACCTTCATGCTGACCCAGTACCATCTCAGCCTTCTGATCCAGGCCTTGCATGTCCTGCCTGCGGTAGGATATGTGGTTCCAGAATCGGGCTTCATAGTCATCTACAGTGGCATCGTCGCCAGCAAAGATAACCACTGACAAACTCATCACAACGCAAGGAAGCTACGTCATCTTCGACAACGATGGACTGCCAAGGAAGGAAGGTGTGTGTGTTTGTTGATAATGATGATAAATATAATAATAAGACCCTATTAAATCATGGAGTGTAATATCATTGTAACACAATACGTTGTGTGACGGTTCTGAACTGAGTTACTGTGTCAGTCCTTATTGATATATATATACATATATATAAATATATATATATATATATATATATATATATTATATATGACATATATATATATATATATATATATATATATATATATATATACATATACATATACATATATATATATATATATACATATACATGTATATATATATATATATATATATATATATACATATATACATATACATGTATATATATATATGACATATATATATCAGTCCTTACTGAACTGAACTGAACACATTATGTGGCTCATTTGAAGTGTTTTTAAGTGTTTGTTTCTGCTTTCATCTTGTAATGTCATCCTGTCTGTCTGTCTGTCTGTCTGTCTGTCTGTCTGTCTGTCTGTCTGCGTGTATGTGTGTGTGTGTGTGTGTGTGTCTGTCTGTCTGTCTGTCTGTCTGTCTGTCTGTCTGTCTGTCTGTCTGTCTGTCTGTGTGTGTGTGTGTCTGTGTGTGTGTGTGTGTGTGTGTGTGTGTGTGTGTGTGTGTGTGTGTGTGTGTGTGTGTGTGTGTGTGTGTGTGTGTGTGTGTGTGTGTGTGTGTGTGTGTGCGTGCGTGCGTGCGTGCGTGCGTGCGTGCGTGCGTGCGTGCGTGCGTGCGTGCGTGCGTGCGTGCGTGCGTGTATATAATGTGTATGTCTCAAATACATATTTATAATAATGACATAATGACAGCCTAACAGAGCTGAGGTTGGAAGTGCTGCGTTGCATCCAGGAACACAGGACTGCTGCTTTAATTACTTTTGCCTTCATGAAGTCATAACATACATGACAGTAGATGGTTTTAATGAGATACTGTATCTTATGTCATTCTTTAAGTAAAGTCAGTTTAATGTGATCCTCATCTCCTGCCTTTGTTTCTACTTCCTGTACTTCAGTCCAAACCCTAATATAACACCATGAGGCCCTGAAGAGATGTTGATCTGTGTCTGGCATCACATGAGAGAGAAGGTGGTTCAGAGAGACATAGAGTGTTTGTTCAGTAACAGTGTTAAATAGATCTATATTGTGATAGTAATCATTACTATAGAGTGTTTGTTCAGTAACAGTGTTAAATAGCTCTATATTGTGATAGTAATCATTACTATAGAGTGTTTGTTCAGTAACAGTGTTAAATAGCTCTATATTGTGATAGTAATCATTACTATAGAGTGTTTGTTCAGTAACAGTGTTAAATAGATCTATATTGTGATAGTAATCATTACTATAGAGTGTTTGTTCAGTAACAGTGTTAAATAGATCTATATTGTGATAGTAATCATTACTATAGAGTGTTTGTTCAGTAACAGTGTTAAATAGCTCTATATTGTGATAGTAATCATTACTATAGAGTGTTTGTTCAGTAACAGTGTTAAATAGCTCCATATTGTGATAGTAATCATTACTATAGAGTGTTTGTTCAGTAACAGTGTTAAATAGATCTATATTGTGATAGTAATCATTACTATAGAGTGTTTGTTCAGTAACAGTGTTAAATAGATCTATATTGTGATAGTAATCATTACTATAGAGTGTTTGTTCAGTAACAGTGTTAAATAGATCTATATTGTGATAGTAATCATTACTATAGAGTGTTTGTTCAGTAACAGTGTTAAATAGCTCTATAGTGTGATACTCTATATTGTGATAGTAATCTTTCTTTCGTGTATCATCCTCAAATGTCCAACTCAGTATCGTGTAGCCACGCCCTTGTCTAGTTATAGATTCACAGAGTTAATGATTCACAAAGTTATAGATTCACAGAGTTATAGATTCACAAAGTTATAGATTCACAGAGTTATAGATTCACAGAGTTATAGATTCACAAAGTTATAGATTCACAGAGTTATAGATTCACAAAGTTAAAGATTCACAGAGTTATAGATTCACAAAGTTAAAGATTCACAGAGTTATAGATTCACAGAGTTATAGATTCACAGAGTTAATGATTCACAAAGTTAAAGATCCACAAAGTTATAGATTCACAACATTATAAATTCACAAAGTTATAGATTCACGGCCAGGAAAACTTGGATTTCCCGCCTTCTCACAGACCGGTGGTACATGTCAGACAGACAGGTGGTACATGTCAGACAGACAGGTGGTACATGTCAGACAGACAGGTGGTACATGTCAGACAGACAGGTGGTACATGTCAGACAGACAGGTGGTACATGTCTCACAGACCGGTGGTACATGTCAGACAGACAGGTGGTACATGTCAGACAGACAGGTGGTACATGTCAGACAGACAGGTGGTACATGTCAGACAGACAGGTGGTACATGTCAGACAGACAGGTGGTACATGTCAGACAGACAGGTGGTACATGTCAGACAGACAGGTGGTACATGTCAGACAGACAGGTGGTACATGTCAGACAGACAGGTGGTACATGTCTCACAGACCGGTGGTACATGTCAGACAGACAGGTGGTACATGTCAGACAGACAGGTGGTACATGTCAGACAGACAGGTGGTACATGTCAGACAGACAGGTGGTACATGTCAGACAGACAGGTGGTACATGTCTCACAGACCGGTGGTACATGTCAGACAGACAGGTGGTACATGTCAGACAGACAGGTGGTACATGTCAGACAGACAGGTGGTACATGTCAGACAGACAGGTGGTACATGTCAGACAGACAGGTGGTACATGTCTCACAGACAGGTGGTACATGTCAGACAGACAGGTGGTACATGTCAGACAGACAGGTGGTACATGTCAGACAGACAGGTGATACATGTCAGACAGACAGGTGGTACATGTCAGACAGACAGGTGATACATGTCTCACAGACAGGTGGTACATGTCAGACAGACAGGTGGTACTTGTCAGACAGACAGGTGATACATGTCAGACAGACAGGTGGTACATGTCAGACAGACAGGTGGTACATGTCTCACAGACAGGTGGTACATGTCAGACAGACAGGTGGTACATGTCTCACAGACAGGTGGTACATGTCAGACAGACAGGTGGTACATGTCAGACAGACAGGTGGTACATGTCAGACAGACAGGTGGTACATGTCTCACAGACAAGTGGTACATGTCAGACAGACAGGTGGTACATGTCAGACAGACAGGTGGTACATGTCAGACAGACAGGTGGTACATGTCAGACAGACAGGTGGTACATGTCAGACAGACAGGTGGTACATGTCAGACAGACAGGTGGTACATGTCAGACAGACAGGTGGTACATGTCAGACAGACAGGTGGTACATGTCAGACAGACAGGTGGTACATGTCAGACAGACAGGTGGTACATGTCTCACAGACAGGTGGTACATGTCAGACAGACAGGTGGTACATGTCAGACAGACAGGTGGTACATGTCAGACAGACAGGTGATACATGTCAGACAGACAGGTGGTACATGTCAGACAGACAGGTGATACATGTCTCACAGACAGGTGGTACATGTCAGACAGACAGGTGGTACTTGTCAGACAGACAGGTGGTACATGTCAGACAGACAGGTGGTACATGTCTCACAGACAGGTGGTACATGTCAGACAGACAGGTGGTACATGTCTCACAGACAGGTGGTACATGTCAGACAGACAGGTGGTACATGTCAGACAGACAGGTGGTATGGAGTGTTTGTTCAGTAACAGAGTCTCCATGTTTCCACAAAATGCATGAGATCACAGACACACACACACACACACACACACACACACACACACACACACACACACACACACACACACACACACACACACACACACACACGGGGTTCACTCTCCATTCCGACACACACACACACACACAAAGTCCAGTGCAATCAGTCCCTGATTACTTTGGGCAATCTCAGCTCCTCTTATGTAGCAATATGTCCTTAACGTGTGTGTGTGTGTGTGTGTGTGTGTGTGTGTGTGTGTGTGTGTGTGTGTGTGTGTGTGTGTGTGTGTGTGTGTGTGTGTGTGTGTGTGTGTGTGTGTGTGTGCGCGTGTGCGCGTGCGTGCGTGCGTGCGTGCGTGCGTGCGTGCGTGCGTGCGTGCGTGCGTGCTGTCTTCAGCCTGGCATGAAAGGAAGGCAGACAGACAGACAGACAGGGTTTTACTCATAGACATATAAAGGTAGACGCCTACTTCGGCTCTGAAGCGTTCGGGCGCGCTTCCTTGTTCCGCAGGGCTAGCCTATCACTTTCTTCCGCTTCAGCAGGGGGCGTTCGGTAGGCCTATTTGGGATGTATTCTTGACAAATACCTGACAGGTGAAAGCATGGCAACAAAGGTGGTCAAAGGAGTAAACCAGAGAACCAGATTTATGGGCAGAGTTTCCTCTTTTGTCAACCCTCAGGCCCTCAGGACTCTCTCAGGGGCCCTGATTCAACCACTTTTTGACTATGCTAGCTCCTCTTGGTACTCCAACACCTCAGTGTCACTGAAGACTAAGCTTCAAACCTCCCAAAACAAACTGATTCGACTACTTCTCGGACTGGGGCCCATGACCCACCTCTCTCCCACTCACTTTGCCAGCCTAGGCTGGCTCAGGGTGGAAGACAGGGTTAAACAACTAAAAATGGGACTGGTCTTCAAAATTGTAAATGCAGATTTGCCCGAAATGCCCCCTATACCCGCATATCTGTTTAAATACCTCAAAAAAGTTAGTGACACCCACAATCACGAAACTAGAGGGAGCGTAAACAACAATCTGGTACCACCCACCCATAAAACAAACATGGGCAAATTCTCCTTCTATAGCACAGCCACCAAGGAATGGAATAGTCTAACCCCATCCCTCAAAAAATGCAGTTCGCTGGGCTCATTCAAAACAGCCCTAAAAACTCATCTTTCTGGAGGCCTAAAGAGGAGCTAGTACCAGTTTCCCTGTAGACAGACGACCCCCCCCCCTCCCCTTTTTTTGTATATAATTTTTATTTTTTCATGCTTTTTTTGTACATAGTGGTATTTTTTCTGTATTATCTGTATTTTCAGGTTGATATTTGAACTGTTTGGTTGCTACTATATATGTCTATGAAATTAACTCAAGGACCCCAACGGAAACAAGTCCGCAAGGACTTTTTTGGCCGGACCTTTTAGACAAAAGCATTATAAATGTAAATGTGTTGTTTTACATTCTTTTGCCTAATAAAAATTTCAATCAATCAATCAATAGGCCAATCAGAGGCAGGTGGGGCGGGTCTTTTCTCTCGCGCAGCAACTAGTCAGTTAGACGCGCTGTGATTGGCCAGTAGTCAACGCGATGTGATTGGTCAGTAGTGAAACAGCCCTGCGGAAGAGCCTTGTATTGAGATACCAGTCGCTCAGAGGCCAATGAGGTATCTAGGTTTCTATATCTATGGTTTTACCATAGAGGTATAATATAACTAGAGGGCGGATTGCCCCGCCCCCAGCTATCATTTCAATGAATGTGCTCAGTGGCGTTTTGAAGCACCCGGAAACCTGCCGGAAGTAGAATTATTGGTTCGATTTTGACCACCCATAGAGTTATGAGCATGCGCACTAGTGTCCTTTTTGCGTTCTACGGCAGCCCGTGTGTCAAGGATTGAACGCGAGATATTTATTAAATACACTCGAGATGCATATTTATATGTAAATGCATATGTATGTATGTATAATATGTTTACATATTTATATGTATAAATATAAATATCTCTCAGTATGTTTTGCGCGTGCATGTATTTCTCCCCTCCTGCAGTTCCAGCTTTGGCCACTGGGGTGGCAGCTTCAATGTAGAGCTCGTCGGGTTAGGCATGTAACCCGAAATACCCGGGTTCCGACCCGTACCCGGCTCGGTCACGGGTCCATTCACAAGATGTGACTCCGGGTCGGAGCCGGTACAGTCCGTCTCGGGTCTCGGTTCTCCGACTGTGAAATGGACGGTTCCACTAATACCCGAGTTGACCCGGCCAGCGGGTTTCTCGGGGCTCAGACTGTGAAATGCACGGTTCCACTAATACCCGAGTGGACCCGGCGAGCGGGGGGTCTCGGGCTCAGACTGTGAAATGGACGGTTCCATTAATACCCGGGTGGAGGGAGGGAGGTCGGTCGCTCAGAAGACAGACTGGCAGTGACGCAGTCAATGACTGGCTGCTATTTATATTATCATATCACTACATAATGTTATATCAATGACCTAAATGGCGATATATTAACAAGGATAGGATGATTAAAACATATTTATGTCTGTATTAGCCTTGATGATTGTCTTTCTTGACTGAAGGCTCTGTCTGTATTAGGAACAATTTGGACAGGTGGAAAACTTTAGTTAAACTTGCAGAGTGGCGCATTACTTTAACTGAGTTACATCTTCTGATACTTGTACTTGAATGTTGACATGAAATAATAATCCTGTTTAGTGTTTCACTACCACGAGCAAAGACTACAGCGCATATTAACGGCGCTGATCAACACACACGTTGAAAGGCTAGGACAAAGATACCAAGGATTCGACAGTGATATCACTATGCAACAAGGAAGTAGCGACGGACGCTGCGCCATGTTCAAAGTTGTTTAAAGATAGCAAGGATTCGTCGGCGATGACATCACCGACGAATCCTTGGACATATTTACCCACTCATTTATATACACCAGTTATATCAAATATTGTCGATTAACGTAACGCTTTGGTTAATGGTTAAAAATGGTAAAATAATCGAGTTAATATCAACATGTTGTTACCGGTATACTCAAAGCACAATGGAAACTCCAAAGCCAATTATAATGTTAAACAACATTAAATGTGGTTTAACATTAGAAATTAACGTGGATTATAGTTGGCAATGAAGAAGGATTACAAACATCTAGAACGTGGATTTATTTTTGTATAGCTGTCCAATGAGCATTGACTGGGATTATACATCATAATCATGGAGGCTATACATTTAGGTAAGAAAGTATGAAACAAGTCTTATTTAACGCTGGACAACTTGTACTAATGACGTTGGCAAACAATTTTGCGTTCGGGTTTTTCGGAGGCTCGGGTTATGAACGGGTTCTGTTCTTGTATGTCACGGTTCCATACGGGTCGGTTTCCGACAGCTCTCGGTGCTGTTCGGGTCCGGTTCTCAATTTCTAATAATGGCCCGGGTCCATTCGGTCACGGGTATTTTTTTCGCGGGTCCATTCGGGTATGGGTCCTTCATATTGGACCATAGGCCGGGTCCATTCGGTTCCGGGTAAAAAAATCACGGGTCTATTTGGGTTCGGGTATTTTTATTTGACCCGTGAAGACCTCTACTTCAATGTTTCTCAGCAACTCTGGGGGCTTGGGTTTTACTCACAGCAGAGTAAAGTTGAGTGGGTCACATGACAGTGACATCACTGACCCATCCTTTGTATGTTTATCCTAGTGTTTTGGTGTTTTATTAATGAAACACTAAACAGGATTATTATTTCATGGGGATGTAACCCAGGTTAAATAATGTATTACTCACCTATCTGTCCACCTGTCTGTCCAAAGACATTTCTGATACAGACTTAACCTGTTTTTAATCATCCTATCTTGGTTGATAAAACACCATTTATGTCACTGATACAACATTATGTAGAGATATAATAATATATAAATACAGCCAGTCAACCTCTGTGTTTTGGTACGACTGTTGCACGCCCACCCCCCTCTCTCTCTCTCTTTCTGTCTCTCTCTCTTTTTTTCTGTCTCTCTTTCCGTCTCTCTCTCTCTCTCTCTCACTCTTTCTATCTCTCTCTCTCTCTCTCTCTCTCTCTCTCTCGCTCTCTCTCTCTCTCTCTCTCTCTCTCTCTCGCTCGCTCGCTCTCTCTCTCTCTCTCTCTCTCTGTCTCTGTCTCTCTCACACATAGCACACACACACACACACACACACACACACACACACACACACACACACACACACACACACACACACACACACAGGCTCAGACTCAGACATACAACACACATAATAACACACACAACATAACATAACAACAATCACATATAATTATACACAATCACACACAGACACAAATCCAGATGAACACACCCTCCTTCTGCTGGGGAGAGAAAAGACACAACAAGACAAACACACACACACACACACACACACACACACACACACACACACACACACACACACACACACACACACACACACACACACACACACACACACACACACACACACACAAAGACAATGAGACAAACACACAAAGACACTGTGAATAACTCATCAAAAAAATAATAGGCCTCCTGGTGGCGCTATAACAGGCCAATGTTAAAAGGTGGCATTTGTTCCTCAACATAGTGTGAATGTGTGTTCAAAGTTTCATCTTAATCGGACGCTGCATTCATGATGTGCAGCATTTTGTTGAAAACAGACCACTCCTGCAAACTTTAGATGTAAATCTTAGCCAATCAGGATGGAATATGACAAATCAAACAGATCTTTCTTGATCACATGACTATAGAGATCTTGTGTACCGATTTGTGTGAAATTTGGAAACAATCTGAAGGAGTAATATCCAAAAATGTGTTTTACAGAAGTCGGCCTCCTGGTGGCGCTATAAAAGGCAGAAGGCAAAAATGCAGGGCAAATGTTTTTCTTTGGCCTCTAAGGAGTGCGCATACAAAGTTTTACACAGATCGGTGCAGTTATAGGTAAAAACACTAATCGGCCTGTTATAGCGCCACCATGAGGCTAATTTGAAAAAGTGGCATTTCTTCCTTGGCCTAATGGGAATGTGCGTGCAAAATGTCACAGAAATTGCATGCTGTGTTCATGATTTGAGGCATTTTGTGATGAAAAATCTGAAAGACCAGTTTGTTTAATGACTATAGAGATACTGTGTGACGATTTGCGTGATATTTGGACAAAATCTGTAGGAGTAGTAAAAATTGGGGCAGAGGTTCTGCTCTGGCATCCAGGGAGTATGTGTTGCGATCGGGCCAACGGTGCCGGAGATTAGCTGTTCACAGACAGAATGACACACACACACACACACACACACAAACACACGCGCGCGCACACGCACACGCACACGCACATGTGGACGGACAGAGGGCAAAACTAATTCTCATGCCTTTCGGCCTGGTGGAGACAATGAAGAAGCAGGACAGACTTTAGAACTAGACGGAGGAACCACATCACTCAGAACGCACGTATGCACGCACACACACACACACACACACACACACACACACACACACACACACACACAC
>NW_027660656.1:17500-30000 GCF_963280865.1 Gymnoscopelus braueri | reverse complement strand
CATAAACAGGAATGCAATAATAAATACAAAATTCAAATTACACAACAAAACAAAACAGAAAACAGTCAAAGAAATAATCAATTAATAATAAACTTGCAATTCTCTGAATGCACAATCACAGACATAAGACTCAACCCCAAGTTCAAATTCATGACGTTTATAAAAAACAGCCCAATAGCAGTTCCTCGTTTAACCCCTTGGGGTGTTCTGTCTGTAGATTGTGTATCCAAAGAGCTTCTCTTTGTAAGAGAAGCCTATCTCTGTTACCACCTCTTTTTAAAGGATGTACAGTCTCAATGCCTTGAAACCTCAACGAACATACCTCGTGTCCTACTGAATTAAAGTGTCTCGCTACCGGGGATTTCTCATCCCTATTTCTAATATTTGATTTGTGTTCACCAATTCTTATTTTCATTTCTCTCTTTGTTTTGCCTACATAGCAGAGTCCACATGGACATTTCAACAGGTACACCACATATTTCGTTTTGCATGTAATTCTACTCTTGATATTAATCTTTTTGCCAGTGTGAGGGTGCAGCACTGTGTCACCTTTAATCATAGCGTTACATTGAAGACAACCTGAACATGGAAAATTACCTGTAGGTGGGTCTGACATAAAATGTTTTAGAGGTACGTAACAGTCTGCTCTGACCAGTGAGTCTCTTAAATTTTGGGCACGTTTATATGCAAACATTGGGGGCGCTTTAAACACATGACCTATAGCAGGATCAGTAGATAGAATGTACCAGTATTTTTGGACAATCTTCTTAACTTCATTACAAATTGGAGAAAAAGTGGTAGACAGCACAATTTTAGACTCTCCTGGCTGTGGAGGTTTAGAAGTCAATAAACTGGTTCTGTTGATGTTACGTACCTTGTGTAAACAATCATTTAAGACCTTATTATTATAGCCTTTGGCATTGAAACATTGATTTAGATCCTTTGCTTGCTTTTCAAAAGCAGTGTCTGTGCTACAAATTCTCTTAACCCTCAGTAACTGGCTATAGGGTAGGCCCTTCTTTAAACCTGGTGGGTGGTAACTGGAGAAGTGCAAGTCATTATTTCTATCAGTTTTTTTCTTGTATACAGAAGTGGACACCTGTTCGTCCATTTTAACCATTACATCCAAGAACGAAACAGACTCCCGACTGAACGCTAAAGTGAAATCAATGGAGGACATTCTAGAATTTATGTACAAACGGAACCCCTCCAGCTGGTCCGTTGTACCCGAAAATATGAGGAAGACATCGTCAATATATCGAAACCAAAATTTCAAATAGAGAGCAAACGGATTATTGTGATACACAAAATCCTCTTCGAATTTGCCCATGAATAAATTGGCATAGTTGGGTGAGCACGGGCTACCCATACTCACTCCTTGACACTGTAAGTAAAAAGCATTCTCAAATTTAAAGTAGTTTTTGTTTAAGACTAATTCAGTCATGTTTACCAAAAACTCAGTCGAGGGATTCTGTACTTCTCTGATTTAAAAAGTGTGCCATGGCCTCGAGGCCTTCTTTATGGGGAACATTGGTATAAAGACTAGCAACATCCATAGTGCAGAAAATATCTGTCGCTTGAATATCTTGAATAGAATTCAATTTATTCAAAAAATCAGTGGTGTCTTTCAAGAACGAGGGCAAAATGGATACCAGCGGTTTGATGTGTAGATCAATATATTGTGACATAGGTTCTGTCAAAGATTGTGTCCCTGCCACAATAGGGCGTCCTGGAACCGGTTCAATTAAACTTGTATGTACTTTAGGGAGAGTGTAGAATACAGGCCGTACAGGATGCTCTTGTCGCATAAAGCCAAATTCATTTTTTGATATCAGCTGGTCATCAAAAGCCCTCTTTAGGAAAGAATTTGTCTCTTGAGAATATTTTAAAGTAGGGTCAAAACTCAAAGGAGTGTAAAATTCATTAAGTATCTCTGCTCTATAAGACTCTTTATTTTGTACCACTATGGCTCCTCCCTTATCTGCATTACGTAAGACAATATTGTTATCCTTAGATAGGTCAATCAACGCTTTCCTTTCTTCAAAAGACACATTGGGATAACATTCATTCTTTTTATTATTATGATGAAATAAAGATGTAACGTCTTGGTCTACAAGTCTACAAAAAGTAGCCACCGAGGAATTAAACGTAGGTGGAATGAAAGTGCTTTTAGGTTTCAAAGTTTTGTTGCCCTTAGAATAAGGTGCTTGTGTAGAAACAGTCTCAAGTTCATCAGAAGTATTTGTTGCACTCTTATCAAAAACTACTGCTTTATAAAAAAAATGCTCTTAACACATCGACCGCCAGAGGTTAATCTCATAATGTACTCACCAGTGCCAAGGTGTTTTTGTTGTTTTTGTTGTTTTTTTGATGTCGCCATAGATCTTGTTAAAATCCTTAAGATTGAGCCGTACACGGTCTGTTTACATCCGCGACATCTCACTGTATCTCCCAGTGAAGACCACGTGTCAAACGGGGTATCCATGTTGTAGTTAGAGCGGATTACGTTAAACAGTGAAATGCGAGGAGAAAAAACTACAGGAAGAGAATTGAGTTTCAGTTTCGTCTGTAGAACGAGAGCGGACGTGATCGTCAAAACCGGATCCCAAATAATTCTATTTCCGGTCATCAAACCGGAAACGGAAGTGGATAAAAAAAATTCCGAAAGTGAACCCGGAAATTTTTAGCGCGAAAAGACAGTGGCCCTCATTTATCAACGCGGTGCAGCCCAAATAATGGGCGTAGGGCGAGATCACCGCACCTTTCGGCATTTATCAATATATCCTGACGTGGGCTTCATCCTACCATACGCTGAGATCTCACGTCTGGTCGAGACCAGTTGTTGACGTTGGCTGCGCCCGTTTATTCCATTCTAGACCTGCGGAGCAGCATTGTCTGACTGTCTGACAGGCATCTGGACACATAATCCACTCCTAAATGTATATCTACACACTAATAATTAATCCCTGTGAAAATATATCATTTTATAAAGTAATT
Source organism: Gymnoscopelus braueri (assembly GCF_963280865.1). NCBI lineage: Eukaryota > Metazoa > Chordata > Actinopteri > Myctophiformes > Myctophidae > Gymnoscopelus > Gymnoscopelus braueri. The sequence goes on along the minus strand of NW_027660656.1, from coordinate 27,003 downwards.
TAAACAAACTGCTTTAACAGTCATTCAGTTGCATTGGCTATTTTAAAATAGCAGATCTGCAAGCTCAAAAACGGGTCGCATCGCCACTCGTTGTGAGCTTGTAGATCTGCTATTTTCAAAATATACGAGTGCTTTTGCGTCGGGACTCGGGAGTCCCGCGGTCGGGACTGCCGACGATCTTTTCATGGACAGTGAGGTCCTTACAGTATAGCTTGTCCTATGTTATGGAGTTATGTCATAGAGAGTTTTGAAGACTACAACCTGGATGGGTTAAGGATATAAACCCGACGCTCCAATCTCTTATTAACGGGACGGACCGAAACCACTGCCGTCTCACGGGGAATATCCTACATGAGACTGCTTGTGCACTGCTCGGTATGGGTTAAATAAATTAATATACAAACGTATTCCATTCATGGCGATGTGATTGGTATCATAATATGTCATTCATGTAGGCTACAAGCCTACGTGACAAAGATTGTACCGCTACGCCGTACCGTAGCGGCTACGGTACGGATTACAATACATGAAAAACACAGCTGGGTGGGCGTGTGTGTGTGTGTGTGTGTGTGTGTGTGTGTGTGTGTGTGAGCAGCCTGATCTCCAGAGAATACCGTAACATTGCACGGAACGAGTGCACTTCATTCCGTGGATAGTCGCCTCGGAACTCCCAAATTGCGTGCATATGTACGGCGAGTCCCACGGTGGGCGTAACCAGTCGCAACACGGAAAAACCCGGAAGCAGAGCAGTCCGCACAATAAAATTTACGATTCTGTGCCTATCGGTACATAACTCAAACGGCGCTGAGTAGGCACAGGCGAATGTCACACCGTTCAGGACGGCAACTCGGTCGCCTTAGCTCCCTCGGTGGTCCTTCACGGGGTGACAATTCGCCTGTGACTGCGCGCCTCCGAAATGGTTTTGTCACAAAGGCAGCGCCGTACCATATGCACGCAATTCGGGAGTTCCGAGGCGGCTATCCACGGAATGAAGTGCACTCGTTCCGTGCAATGTTACGGTAATCTCTGGAGATCGGGTTGGTGTGAGAGAGAGAGAGAGAGAGGGGGGGCGTGTGCGTGTGCGTGTGTGGCGAGGCAGGCGGGGGAAACTCTTTCTTATTGGCTTTTGATGTCTTTGGTCGTATTCTGGTCCTTCTTCATGTCGTAAAATCGGGGCGTTTTGAGAATATTTAAGGGCGTGTTATTTAAATGACGCTAGGTTCCAGCCGTGACATTTATCAAGCCTGGGACCAAATGTAGGCTCGGATCAGCTGTGTAGGATTCGTTGATAAACGTGACTTCGACGTTGGTGTACGGCCGAATATATGGAAAAATATAAGCCGGTTTATAAGCTGCGTTGATAAATGAGGGCCACTGGATCGTAGGGCTACGGTCTCTGCGCTTAACAGTTGGATTTAACGGACCGTAGGACTACGTTCTTGGCGGTTAATGTGTTAATTTCACAGATCTGAAGAATCTAAACAGTTCATACACTGAGAGTGCTCGTTGTTATTTTCTATTGTTACGTTTTTTGAACGTAGCACCTCAACGCACGCGGCAACATGGCATACCAAGAAATCGATAAGCTGACAGATGAAAGAGCTTCCACCTTTGGCTTTTCGGACTCTGATTCAGAGAACATACTATTCCCAGCGGATGAGACATTCTTTGTGAAGGACTCGGCACAGTCGACGTCCAGGCACCTGGAGCATCTGCTCAAGAAAAAAACACGAATGACGCTGCACGGATCCACTCTATCGCAGTATTGGCGAAGCAAGAGGATCCCAAGAGGACTTCGCATATACAAAGAACCTACCCTCGGGAGGAACAACGGCGACTTCTGCAAGAAATGGTGCAAAGTAATAAATAAGTGTTCATTGTCTCCGCCAGGCCGAAAGGCATGGCGAGAGAGTATGTTTTCGCCCCTGTCCGTCCGTCCGTCCGTCCGTCCGTCCGTCCTGTCTGTGTGTTAGCAGCTAATCTCTGGCACCGTTGGCCCGGTCGCTCCGAAACTGTGCACATACACTCCATGGATGCCAATTCGGAACCTCTGCCCCAATTTTTTCACATGGGCCTGTTATAGCGCCACCTGGAGGCCGATGTGTGCAAAACACATTATTTCCCATTACTCCTACAGCTTTTAATTAAACGTCATGCAAATCGGTACACAGTATCTCTATAGTCATATGATCAACCCGGATCTGTTCAATTTCCCATATTCCATCCTCATTGGCTAAGGTTGGCTTCCAAAGTTTGCAGGATTGGTTAGTTTTGAACAAACTGCCTCAAATCATGAACGCAGCTTGCCATTTCCATAAAATTGCACACGCACATTCCCACTAGGCCGAGGAAGAAATGCCACTTAAAACTTTTCAAATCAGCCTCATGGTGGCGCTATAACAGGCCAATTTGAATTTTTAACTATAACTGCACCGATCTGCGTGAAACTTTGCATGCATACTCCCTAGAAGCCAAGGAAAAACATTTGCACTGCATTTGCTTTTTACAGCGCCACCAGACAGACAGACAGACAGACAGGCAGGCAGGCAGGCAGGCAGGCAGGCAGGCAGGCAGGCAGGCAGACCTGTAGGTGACAGACAGACAGACAGACAGACAGACAGACAGACAGACAGACAGACAGACAGACAGACAGACAGACAGACAGCACCCACATCATAACACCGTGTTATTTCAGCTCCATAAGAAATATTTTATTGATTTAACACAATAAAAGGCTCAGTCATGCATGAGCTTTTTCAAATCCAAACAGGCCTCTCTGTCTCCACTAAACCCCCCCTGGGTGGAGGGGGGGGGGTTATAGAAGAGAGAAAGAGGGTGAGAAAGGACAGTGAAAAGCCTTTGAAGTGGAGTCTAGAAGTCCCACTAGCGTCACCTACAGGTCAGGCTGGCTTTCGAGCCAAACGGACCAAAGTGGTTTGGACTAAGTAACGCTAGCAGGGCTACTAGCAGCTAGCAGCTAGCAGCTAGCTGGGCTACAAACAGCTGTTCTAATGGACAGTTCATTGAAAAGGCTCATTGTAAACATGAAGGAATCTGTTACCTAACGTTTGAACTAATGAGACAGAAATCAGGGTCTGTGGCCCCTCACCTAGCTCTAATGCTCCTCTCTCTCCTCACCCTGCTCTAATGCTCCTCTCTCTCTCTCTTCATGGGACCCTGGTCGGCCCCTCACCTTGCTCTAATGCTCCTCTCTCTCCCCACCTTGCTCTAATGCTCCTCTCTCTCCCCACCTTGCTCTAATGCTCCTCTCTCTAATCCACTGTAATGAACATGTGATCAAGGCCTCTTCTGTCTGTTGGAAGTCAGGAGAGGAGAGGAGAGGGGAGGGGAGGGGAGGGGAGTGGAGGGGAGGAGAGGAGAGGGGAGGGGAGGGGAGGGGAGGAGAGGAGGGGAGGGGGTTATTTCTCCCGTTTAATAACACAATTATTGTGTTTTATATAATTGTTCTTGTTGATTAGTCAAGCTAAACGTGTGGGTTGGGCCAATCGCTCTTGTTTTGAGCAACCTCTGGTACCTGAACATGACCTCTGGTACCTGAACATGACCTCTGGAACCTGAACATGACCTCTGGAACCTGAACATGACCTCTGGAACCTGAACATGACCTCTGGAACCTGAACATGACCTCTGGAACCTGAACATGGTTCTGACACTTTGTTGAGTTTGTGTTGATGTTCCAAAAGCAGCAACACTGACCTCTGACCTCATGGACAGATGACACGTTTGACCCATGATGCAACAGGGTTCAGGATAAGACCCATGATGCCACAGGGTTCAGGATAAGACCCATGATGCAACAGGGTTCAGGATAAGACCCATGATGCAACAGGGTTCAGGATAAGACCCATGATGCAACAGGGTTCAGGATAAGACCCATGATGCAACAGGGTTCAGGATAAGACCCATGATGCAACAGGGTTCAGGATAAGACCCATGATGCAACAGGGTTCAGGATAAGACCCATGATGCAACAGGGTTCAGGATAAGACCCATGATGCAACAGGGTTCAGGATAAGACCCATGATGCAACAGGGTTCAGGATAAGACCCATGATGCAACAGGGTTCAGGATAAGACCCATGATGCAACAGGGTTCAGGATAAGACCCATGATGCAACAGGGCAAGTGAAGCTGGTGTTCTGTTATGCAGAGTGACATTATGTCCTGGTCAGGGACGGGACGATATACCATATTATCGTATATCACCGTGAAAAATATATTTTGGCGTCCATTTGCTTTGCCAGGTTGCATATCCGGCCTAGAGAGAATCAAAGGAAACGGAAACAGCTGTGAGCATATATATATATATGTGTGTGGACTGATATATATATATATGATATATATACATATATATATGCATATATGTATGTGTGTGGACTGGACCGGATACAGTCCCAAAGGAGGCGGGTGTAATGTAATAGGCAGCGTCGCAGCGAGTCAGTGCACTCGCCTCACTGTCCCTTGTAGGCTACTAGCTTGTTGTGCTACGCACTAGTACGAAGGTGTCCGTAGCTGAGATAGAGAATATACGGCAGTGCCGTCGAGAACGCGCGTTGTACCCAGCTTTGTTGCCAATATGTTGAGCTGCTGATCTTTAGTAAACTAAGTCACGTTTATATCAAGTTGTTGTCTAATGTCTATCCTGTAACCCAGACTGATTCGCTCCATTCGGCTGACTTTTCTTTCTTCTCACAACTTCCACCTAACGGATTCCCCCGTGCTGGAAAGCCTGGTAATTCGAGGTTAGGATCCCAGGTTAGTTGTTGTCAAGCCTCATCCATATTACAGTGTGGAATTCAAGTTAATGCGTTTGTGAATATGCTCAGTTGAACGACCGTGTTGTGCAGCAAAAATAGCTGGCCCACCCAATCGATTTAGCAAAAAAAAAAATATTTAATTAATGTTTTGATAATAAATCGGTAAAATCTGGCAAAAATATGAATTAAATAACATAACCCTAACCCTAACACCTGAAATAAAGTAACAAAATCCCCCCCCAAAAAAAAATACTGAAAAAAAAGAGCTCTTCCAGAGCTCTTCCTTAGTGATGGCATTAAGGCAGTAAATCACCAGGATAATTGTGGGCATTGTGAGCTTGTAGATCTGCTATTTCCAAAAGATCTTTATACATTTGAAAACTTGTGAAATGGGACATTCTGCATAATGAGTACTTTTACTATTGGTACTTTAAGTACATTTTCATACCAATACTTGTACTTTTTACTCAAGTACATTTTGAATTCCAGACCTTTACTTGTAACAGAGTATTTCTACATTGCAGTAAAATGTGAGTTCCTTTTCCACCACTGCTGACTGGACGTTGGAGTTGAAGATGATGGAGTTCCATACTTTAGTATTAAAGATGCTATTAATGCCTCATATATAATATATTAGGCATTAGTATTAAAGATGCTGTTCTAGCCTAAGCCTTCCCTATTCTAGTGGCTCAGGGGTAGAGCGGCCGGATGGCAACCGTAAGGTTCCCAGTTCGATTCCGGGTTCCCCCAGAGTTAGTGTCAAAGTGTCCTTCAGCACACACACACACACACACACACACACACGGCCGGTGCATGTGCGTTTGGACCGTGGCAGGCTGTGGTTGGGGTTGACCTCTGCCCTCAGAGTATGTGTGCAGCATTTGAAGCAGATCTTCAGAGGCTCCAGAGAGGAAGGAATGTGTGTGTGTGTGTGTGTGTGTGTGTGTGTGTGTGTGTGTGTGTGTGTGTGTGTGTGTGTGTGTGTGTGTGTGTGTGTGTGTGTGTGTGTGTGTGTGTGTGTGTGTGTGTGTGTGTGTGTGTGTGTGTGTGTGTGTGTGTGTGTGTGTGTGTGTGTGTGTGCCTCCATTCAGCAGCGTTTATTTTCTCTGCAGTCAGCTGAACACACAGCTGGCTGGCTGCCCCCCCCCCACACACACACACACACACACACACACACACACACACACACACACACACACACACACAGATGTTTGAGGAGAGAGCTTCTAAGAAGCAGTGGTGGAAAAAGTACTCAAATGTTTCACTTAAGTAAAAGTATCAATACTGCAATAATAAACTTAAAGTGCAAAAGTAAAAGTATCAATTGTGAGCTTGTAGATCTGCTATTTTCAAATGGACGAAAACCTGATTCATGAATGAAGTAATAAAGAGCCTATTTAATGACAGTAATAAATAAAGAGCCTAATGAATGACAGTAATAAATAAAGAGCCTAATGAATGACACCAGTCACAGCGTTGTGATTGGAATGCATTTGGGTTTTAATTTAACCCCCGAGCAGTGCGTTCTCCCCTGGTCCCTGGTCCCTGGTCCCTGGTCTCTGGTCCCCTGATCCCTGGTCCCTGATCCCTGGTCCCTGGTCTCTGGTCCCCTGATCCCTGGTCCCTGATCCCTGGTCCCTGGTCCCTGGTCCCTGATCCCTGGTCCCTGATCCCTGGTCCCCTGATCCCTGATCCCTGGTCCCTGGTCCCTGGTCCCTGGATGAGTGATGGATGAGTGAATGAGTGATGAGTGATGGATGAGTGAATGAGTGATGAGTGAATGAGTGATGGATGAGTGATGGATGAATGAGTGATGGATGAGTGATGGATGAGTGATGGATGAGTGATGGATGAATGATGGATGAGTGATGGATGAGTGATGGATGAATGATGGATGAGTGATGGATGAGTGATGGATGAATGATGGATGAGTGATGGATGAGTGATGGATGAGTGATGGATGAATGATGGATGAGTGATGGATGAGTGATGGATGAGTGATGGATGAATGATGGATGAGTGATGAATGAGTGATGGATGAGTGATGGATGAGTGATGGATGAATGAGTGATGAATGAGTGATGGATGAGTGATGGATGAATGATGGATGAATGAGTGATGAATGAGTGATGGATGAATGAGTGATGGATGAGTGATGGATGAGTGATGGATGAGTGATGGATGAGTGATGGATGAATGATGGATGAGTGATGGATGAATGATGGATGAGTGATGGATGAATGATGGATGAGTGATGAATGAGTGATGGATGAGTGATGGATGAGTGATGGATGAATGAGTGATGAATGAGTGATGGATGAGTGATGGATGAATGATGGATGAATGAGTGATGAATGAGTGATGGATGAATGAGTGATGGATGAGTGATGGATGAGTGATGGATGAGTGATGGATGAGTGATGGATGAATGATGGATGAGTGATGGATGAATGATGGATGAGTGATGGATGAGTGATGGATGAGTGATGGATGAGTGATGGATGAGTGATGGATGAATGAGTGATGAGTGAGTGATGGATGAATGAGTGATGGATGAATGAGTGATGGATGAGTGATGGATGAGTGATGGATGAGTGATGGATGAATGATCTAAAGTTAAGATTGACATCTAAAGTTTGCATACGTGGCTTGTTTTGAACAGAATTCCGCAAATCATGAACGCACCGTCCACTTGCGGTCAAACTTTGCACGCAAACACATTCACATTCACACCCTTTTAACATTGGCCTGTTATAGCGCCACCAGCAGGTCTAATTTAACAAAACAAGTGTTTTTAACAAAATGCCTCAAATCATGAATGCAGTGTCTGATTGCCATGCAAGGCCTAAGAATAAATGGCACCCTTTTCACATTGGCCTCTTATAGCGCCACCAGGAGGTCACAATAACCTACCTGACCTGGCGGAGACCTGTGCTCCGAGGAGAAGTTTTTCTAGTTAAAATAATATTTCCTTCATTCAGAAGTTCCAGATTGCTGTTTTCAAATCTGTTGGCCAGACGGTTACATTCTTTTTGTGATCTTTGCTTTTCTGTTCATAAATAACTATGTATTTTTGTAAATATTCACAATAATGGCCCATTTAAAACATTAAATATGGAACATATAAAACATTAAATATGGAACATTAAATAAGCATGTGAATGTAAATAGATGCTATTTCATTTCCTGAGTGCTTCTGGGTCAGAGTTAGACTCTTATCTCACAGAATGTCTCTTCAATCCATCAATCTATTCACTACAAAGCCCACAATGCAATGCAATCCATCAATCTATTCACTACAAAGCCCACAATGCAATGCAAGTTCTTCAGACACCAGCAGTGTGTGCGCACGCGGCGTGTGTCCCTACACCCCACACACACACACACACACACACACACACACACACACACACACACACACACACACACACACACACAGCAGCATTATATCTGTCGGCACTAAACAAGTAATTAGTCGTGACTCCAGAAGTTTATGGTGAGAAAAGCTTCATGAAAAGCATGGGTTGTTTTCATGTCGATCTGGAACAGATCTACAAGCTCATAGGAACAGATCTACAAGCTCATAGGAACAGATCTACAAGCTCATAGGAACAGATCTACAAGCTCATAGGAACAGATCTACAAGCTCATAGGAACAGATCTACAAGCTCATAGGGCCAGATCTACAAGCTCATAGGAACAGATCTACAAGCTCATAGGGCCAGATCTACAAGCTCATAGGGCCAGATCTACAAGCTCATAGGGCCAGATCTACAAGCTCATAGGGCCAGATCTACAAGCTCATAGGGCCAGATCTACAAGCTCATAGGAACAGATCTACAAGCTCATAGGGCCAGATCTACAAGCTCATAGGGCCAGATCTACAAGCTCATAGGAACAGATCTACAAGCTCATAGGGCCAGATCTACAAGCTCATAGGGCCAGATCTACAAGCTCATAGGGCCAGATCTACAAGCTCATAGGAACAGATCTACAAGCTCATAGGGCCAGATCTACAAGCTCATAGGGCCAGATCTACAAGCTCATAGGGCCAGATCTACAAGCTCATAGGGCCAGATCTACAAGCTCATAGGGCCAGATCTACAAGCTCATAGGGCCAGATCTACAAGCTCATAGGGCCAGATCTACAAGCTCATAGGAACAGATCTACAAGCTCATAGGAACAGATCTACAGCGCACAGCGCGGCCAAACAAATATTTTAATTACATTCCTTGTTGTTAAAGCCATGAAGCCAAAAACCTGTCTGTCTGTCTGTCTGTCTGTCTGTCTGTCTGTCTGTCTGTCTCTACTGTTGCGTAACAGCAAATACTTTGATGACATTTCTGACTTTGTGTCAACAAAACATCAAATACCCCCCCCCCCACCCCCCCCCACCCCCCCCACCCCCCCCCCCCCCCACACACACACACACACACACACACACACACACACACACACACACACACACACACACACACACACACACACACACACACACACACAGTAATATGTTGTATCCTTGTATAAACAGACTGTTAAATGTAAGAATGTCATTGTTAGACATGGATTAAACACTTTAGTGTGTGTGTGTGTGTGTGTGTGTGTGTGTGTGTGTGTGTGTGTGTGTGTGTGTGTGTGTGTGTGTGTGTGTGTGTGTAAAGTCAACACACATAAACACTGTTATGAACTGACAGTCCAATGGGATAAGATTCCCACCCTGCTGGC
>NW_027660656.1:10000-12500 GCF_963280865.1 Gymnoscopelus braueri | reverse complement strand
AACCGCCATCGCCTGCACTCTGTGCGGCTGCCCCGCCCACCCCACCACCGATTGCACCCTGGTCATCAGCTCCCACCCCACCACCTCCGCACCGCCCCCCCGGTCAACCTACAACCCGCAACCCCAGTCACTCATGTCCTCCGTCATCCGTCCAGCCAGGGCAAGACCCGACCGTCCCACCACTTTCCCAGCCTCCTCCCAGACAAGGGACCGTCGAGGCCGTCAACTAATATTTGTAGGATCTAAAATGGTTTGCAATAACTTTAACGACCAGGGATGCAACATGTCCTCCTGCAAAATGCTGCACGTGTGCACCTTCTGCAGCGGAGCACACTCCCGCCCCACCTGCCCCCACAATCCCACCAAGCCCTCAGTCAGCTGACTGACGGAGCACCTCGCCACTCCCATCAACATCCCCTCCATAGCCTCGGAACTAGCCTCCCACCCAGATCCCACCTTCGTCCGGCGCTTCATAGACGGCCTCAACTACGGTTTCTCCCCCGGCCTCATCACACTCCCAGACACATCCCACACCTGTAATAACCTCCAATCCGCCATAACTGACCCGGACACCGTAGACACATTAATCACAAAGGAAACCAACCAGGGTTTCATGATAGGCCCCTTCACTTCCCCCCCATTCCCCACCTACAGAATCAGCCCCGTAGGCATAGCCACCCGTAAGTATTCCGGCAAGAAAAGGCTAATCATAGACCTCTCATCCCCCCACGGTTCCTCAGTCCCCAGCATCAACAGCCTCATCCCCAGCGTAGATTTCTCACTCCAATACTCCACAGTCGCCCACGCCATCTCCCTCGTCCGTCTAGCCGGCCGCGGGGCCTGGCTTGCCAAAGCCGACATCACGTCGGCTTTTAAAGTGCTCCCCCTCCACCCAGACTCCTGGCACCTGTTCGGAGTCTGCTGGAGGGGGAAGTACTACTTCGCCGTTAGACTCACCTTTGGTTGCAAGAGCAGCCCTAAGCTTTTTGACAACTTATCAGAGCTGCTCTGTTGGATCCTACTAAACAATTATAAAATCCCATTTCTCGTCCACCTCCTAGATGACTTCCTATCCGTTGATTTCCCATCATCTCCCCCCGCACGTGCTCGCCATCAGAACGGCCTTCGCGGCGCTCGGCGTCCCCCTTGCCGAGGACAAAACGGAGGGCCCCGCCACCAGCCTCGAGTTCCTCGGCATCCACTTAGACACCATCACCTTCCAAGCCTCACTCCCCCTCGAAAAATTACACAGGATCACCCTCATCATCGCCAACTTCGCAGACACCCCCTCGTGCACCAAGCAGCAACTCCTCTCACTCTTAGGTCACCTTAATTTCGCCACCCGTATCATCCCCCAAGGCCGTTCATTCATCTCTCACCTCCTCTCACTAGCCTCCTCCGTTCCAGCCCTCCACCACCTAGTCACCATCTCCCCCGAGTGCAAAATGGAGCTTTGCCTCTGGCACAACCTCCTGCACAACTGGAACGGAATCAGTTTTTTCTATGATGATTTCCACTCCTCACCAGAGGACCTCCAACTATTCACCGACGCAGCCCCCTCCGTAGGCTATGGGGGGTACTACCAGGGCAGATGGTTCGCGGAGGAATGGCCGGAGGAGATGTTAGATCCTCAGTGCGACTCCGGCCATTCCTCCGCCTTGTTCGAGCTATACCCCATCGTGGTAGCGGCTTCCCTTTGGGGATCGGAGTGGACCAGCCGCTCCGTTCTGATACATTCCGATAACCAAGCCACCGTCAACATCATCAATAAAGGTCGCTCCTCCTCACTCCCCATCATGGCACTCCTCCGTCGACTCACCTGGATCACCGTCTAGGGTGACCATATTCTGAATTCCCAAAAAGAGGACACCTAACGAATGCACGCGCGCGTTCCGTGCGGTTCCACGGTTCCGTGCGGTTCCACGGTTCCATGGGGCGGTTCTGGGCGGTTTTGGCCGTTTTTTTGGGCAAAAATGGGTGGATTTTGGGTGGATTTTGTAACTGTTTTTTTTTTACTTTATTTCGGTTTTAAGGTTAGGGTTAGGGTTAGGTTAGGGTTATGTTATTTAATTATTTTGGGGGAGCCATTCTTCAAAATAACCTCTCTCATGTCTATAATGTAAAAATGTAAAAAATGCCTCAAAACCTGTTAATTAAACAAAAGAAAATAGAGAAGTAGCCTGTTATTTAATGTTTCGGTACCCCATTCTTCAAAATAACCTCTCTCATGTCTATAATGTAAAAATGTAAAAAATGCCTCAAAACCTGTTAATTAAACAAAAGAAAATAGAGAAGTAGCCTGTTATTTAATGTTTCGGTACCCCATTCTTCAAAATAACATCTCTCTCATGTCTATAATCATGTAAAAATGTAAAAAATGCCTCAAAACCTGTTAATTAAACAAAAAGAAAAAAGAGAAGTAGCCTGTTATTTAATTAGTAGTCGGTCAATTTGGCAGAAGAAGTCTCGCCATGCACAGCTTTCTTGTGCTTTACAGTGG
>NW_027660656.1:0-2500 GCF_963280865.1 Gymnoscopelus braueri | reverse complement strand
CTTCTCCACTAGTCTTAGTTCTACTGGACTCTTCCTTCTCCTCTAGTCTTAGTTCTACTGGATCTCTTCTCCTCTAGTCTTAGTTCCTACTGGATCTCTTCTCCTCTAGTCTTAGTTCTACTGGATCTCTCTCCTCTAGTCTAGTTCTACTGGATCTCTTCTCCACTAGTCTTAGTTCTACTGGATCTCTTCTCCACTAGTCTTAGTTCTACTGGATCTCTTCTCCACTAGTCTTAGTTCTACTGGATCTCTTCTCCACTAGTCTTAGTTCTACTGGATCTCTTCTCCACTAGTCTTAGTTCTACTGGATCTCTTCTCTCTCTAGTCTTAGTTTCTACTGGATCTCTTCTCCTCTAGTCTTAGTTTACTGGATCTCTTCTCCACTAGTCTTAGTTTCTACTGGATCTCTTCTCCACTAGTCTTAGTTCTACTGGATCTCTTCTCCTCTAGTCTAGTTCTACTGGATCTCTTCTCCACTAGTCTTAGTTCTACTGGATCTCTTCTCCACTAGTCTTAGTTATACTGGATCTCTTCTCCTCTAGTCTAGTTCTACTGGATCTCTTCTCCTCTAGTCTTAGTTCTACTGGATCTCTTCTCCTCTAGTCTAGTTCTACTGGATCTCTTCTCCTCTAGTCTTAGTTCTACTGGATCTCTTCTCCACTAGTCTTAGTTCTACTGGATCTCTTCTCCACTAGTCTTAGTTCTAACTGGATCTCTTCTCCACTAGTCTTAGTTCTACTGGATCTCTTCTCACTAGTCTAGTTCTTACTGGATCTCTTCTCCACTAGTCTTATTTCTACTGGATCTCTTCTCCTTAGTTCTACTGGATCTCTTCTCCTCTAGTCTTAGTTCTACTGGATCTCTTCTCTCTAGTCTTAGTTCTACTGGATCTCATCTCCTTAGTCTACTGGATCTCTTCTCCTCTAGTCCTTAGTTCTACTGGATCTCTTCTCCACTAGTCTTAGTTCTACTGGATCTCTTCTCCTCTAGTCTTAGTTCTACTCGATCTCTTCTCCACTAGTCTTAGTTCTACTGGATCTCTTCTCCACTAGTCTTAGTTCTACTAGATCCACTAGTCCCTCCCTGACATTTTAGTCTAGTTTTTATTTGTTGACAAAATTGTCAATATATTTAGTCTTAGTTTTAGTCATATATTAAAGACGGGGTGCCGTGATTTTCAGTGATCCCCCCCTAAAACATAATCATCAAATCAAATCAAATCATCAGTGTAGAGAAATTGTTAAAATTATGTTTTATGTGGACACGCCTCCAGTTCATTAAGTATACCTGGTTCTCAGCTTAGCACCCTCCTCCACCACCTTAGCACCACCCACCTGTCCTAGTCCCTCTCCTCCTCATGCCCACACCTGTTGTGTTATGATAATGAGGGGGAGGCGTGTATTTAACTATGTCACTAAAGCACTGTTTTTCTTTTGACACGTTTGACCCTCAAGGTTTCAGCTCCAGGAAGAAACTCAAAGTAGTCAGAGAAGACATGAAACACCATAAAAACACCACCAGGGGGCTTAATGAAGTTGTATCAACCTCATAGACACATGAAAAACAGACAAAGTGCAAAACCATGCTCCACCTCTTTAACCATGGCACCACCTCTTTAATGTTAATTAGTTTTTATGTAGTTTTCGTCAGTGAAAACATTTATTGGACCAACATTGTTGGTCATAGTTTTTAGTGACATAAATGCTGTCATTATAAACGTTTCTCACCAGCAAAGTGTTTGTTTCTGCTTTCACAATGTAATGAAATAGAACTTAACAGTAATTCAATAAACAAAGTGTAAAGACACATAAGAATAGTTACTCAACACTACAAACAACTATTAGATGTGTACTACACACACACACACACACACACACACACACACACACACACACACACACACAAACACACACACATACACACACACACACACACACACACACACACACACACACACACACACACACACACACACACACACACACACACACAGAGAGAGAGAGAGAGTAATAGCAAAAAGTGTGTTTTGAAGAAAACACACTATGCATAAAATGTAATCTGTCTCAAACAGGCCGATAAGGGCGTGTCATGATCCAAGAAACCATACAGTTCCAGAGTTATAGGCCAACAAGGCTGTTGTAGCGCCACCATGAGGACAGTTGAAATATTTGGAACAGAGGTTCTTCCTTAACTTAGTGGAAATGTGCCTGAAACGGTCCTGCCTCCATGATGTGAAGCATTTTGTTCAAACGGACCAATCCTGCAAACTTTTTTGTAATATATATATTTTTTCTTTTGCAAAAATCAGCCTCCTGGTGGCGCTGGTTAGGGTTAGGACAGAGGTTCTATAACAGAGTTCCATAACAGAGGTTCTATAACAGAGGTTCCATAACAGAGGTTCTATAACAGAGGTTCCATAACAGAGGTTCTATAACAGAGGTTCTATAACAGACCCATGTGAAGGTTTTAGGACAGAGGTTCTATAACAGAGGTTCTATAA
>NW_027660657.1:0-11054 GCF_963280865.1 Gymnoscopelus braueri | reverse complement strand
CATAATGAGTGCTTTTGGTACTTTAAGTACATTTTGATACCAATACTTTTGTAGTTTTACTCAAGTCAATTTTGAATTCCGGACTTTTACTTGTAACAGAGTATTTCTACGTTGCAGAATTGACACTTTTACTTAAGTAAAAAGTGCGAGTACTTTTTCCAGCACTGGTGGCGTTTGTAATTTAGACACAGGTTCATGTTGTGTCATTTTGTCTGGGAGGCGGTACAGAGACCAGGATTACTGCATGATTCTTTATGAGGGTTACCTGCCCTAGGAGACACGGGGAGAACATGCAAACTACACACAGAAAAGGCCCTTTCGCCCAACCCCACCGGCGGGTATGGGCACTGCATGACACAGAGGAGAGAACACGCCCCCCGTAGCAACGCACATTTTTTTTCCAGAAAACTGATTTAGAAGGTATTCGTAGAATATCGGCCTCGTGGCCTTAATGGGTTAAAAAGCTTCAAAACAAAACCACGAAAACAAACCATTGTGTTTCTCTAGTACAGTGGTTCTCAAAGTGGGGTCCGGGGACCCCCAGGGGTCCGTGGGGGGGGGGGGTTCCAGGGGGTCGCCCAGCAAAATGTGTTCATATGGCACCACAATAATTTTAACCATTTTAACATTTTATACTTTGGCTATTCAAAAATAGCAGATCTACAAGCTCATAGCGCGGCACCGAGTGCCGCGCTATGAGCTTGTAGATCTGCTATTTTTGAAAAATCGTGAAAATGTGTGCCAACCTTTTGAATATATATTTTTAAAGCAAACATTTGTAACTCAAATCTTTGCTTCGGGGGGGTCCCTGGAACAAAATATTTGAGATGGGGGTCCGCGGCCAAATACATTGCATTTAGGGGGTCCTTGACAAGTTTGAGAACCACTGTTCTAGTAGATAGAACGCAATGTTCTGCCACTTGTTACTCCACAACTCCTCAACAACACATATTGTGGACTGTTGAGCACTGAAGAGGGAGACACATTTGCTTACAAATGTAATCCACACAACAACAAAAAAAAAACAATAATAATCATGTATTGAAAAGACTTGGGAGGACTCAGGGTAAATCTCCAGTTCCTTGTTATTTCCATTTCCCCATGACATCGTTACAGTGATGCAGTACAACTGGGAACATTGATACTACTCTACCTCTGATTTAATTTACTTCATACCTTCATTTAATTTCCTTCCATGTGTCAAGGAACCATGGAGGAACATCAACAATTAAAGCGTTCCTCTAAAGCGCTCCCCAGATTCAAGACGTCTTTTTTTATCACCAGTTTGTTAACTCGTTAACCGACTAATAGTTAAGACGACTGCAGCATAACGGTATGAGCGTGGTTTATTACGACTCAAGCTTTAGCCAGTGTTGACAGATTTTTGTGAGAAAAGCAAGGAGGCAGGTCTGCGAGAACGAGCCCAAAATAATTGACAACGTACGGGTCGTGTCTTACGGCTTAACGCATTAAGACCTGAGGCCGATTCTACGAAGGTCTTCTAAATCCTAACAGTATTCTGAAAAAAACGTATGTTTCTTTATCAGTGGTTCTCAAACTTTTTCATGTCAAGGACCCCCAAAATATATTTGGCCGCCGACCCGCATATCAAAATGTGTTGTTCCAGGGACCCCCCAGAAGCAAAGATTTGAGTTAAAAATGTTCGCTTTAAAAATATATATTCAAAGGTTGGCACACATTTTCACGATTTTTCAAAAATAGCAGATCTACAAGCTCATAGCGCGGCACTCGGTGCCGCGCTATGAGCTTGTAGATCTGCTATTTTTGAATAGCCAAAGTATAAAATAGCCAAAGTATAGCCAAAGTATAAAAGTATAAAATGTTAAAGTGGTTAAAACAATTTATATTCAAAGATTTGCACACATTTTCATAATTTTTCAAAAATAGCAGATCTACAAGCTCATAGCGCAGCACTCTGTGCCGCGCTACGAGCTTGTATATCTGCTATTTTTGAATAGACAAAGTGTAAAATAATGCTTTTTTAGCTCAAATCAAAAAAATAACGTAGCACAATCTCACGTGATGATATTCGCGGAGGGGCGGTAACATTTCCATGGTATTGAAAGGTCCACCAATCAATGATGTTGCTGCTATACACTTGTATGGATTGTGGCTTTAAGTGAAGTATTTCCCTCTCTCTCTAGGTGGTGCTCAGACGAACGAGCCTTCCATTGGAGGATGTTTTGGAGTTCCAAAACACTGGTCATACCGGTCAGGGCCCTCCATGCCAGTGCCTTCCTCACTTTAAGATCCTACTCGGATGAGTTGACCCATGAGCCCAGGTACTTCACCCTTTAAGACCTGGGACGCATCTGTGTCACTTTTCGATTTGAGCTAAAGCATTATTTTACACTCTGGCTATTCAAAAATAGCAGATATACAAGCTCGTAGCGCGGCACCGAGTGCCGCGCTACGAGCTCGTAGATCTGCTATTTTTGAAAGATTGTGAAAATGTGTGCAAATCTTTGAATATATAATTGTTTTAAAGCGAAATTTTTTAACTCAAATCTTTGCTTCTGGGGGGTCCCTGGAACAAAATATTTTGAGATGGGGGGGGGGGTCAGTGGCCAAATACACATCATTTTGGGGGTCCTTGACATGAAAAGGTTTGAGAACCACTGATATAGAAACATACGTTTTATTAGAATACTGTTGGGATTTAGAAGAAATTTGTAGAATCGGCTTCAGGTCTTAATGGGTTAAAATCCTTGACTTACTTCAGCACAGCGCCTCCTGGTGGATGTTCTGATGAGATGTTATATAGGTGAATAACCTCTTAGCCTATAAGGCCAACCTTGGCGCAGTCTACCTCCACTCTGCTCCTGTGCTTGTTCCACGTTGTCGGAACAACACAGGTCCATTGAGTCTCTTACCAGAGACTCTGCTGTATGGTCATCAAATTATTGGCTTAGGAATGCGACAAAAAATCTCCATGAATTCAATTCTTCATGGGGTGTGTAATTGATAGAAAATAAGTTAAATTTTTTTTGTGAACTACTCCTTTAATCCAACGCATCTGTGTCATTTTAGATGTCTTCAGCTACTCAAAAATAGCAACGAGTGCCACACTATAAGCTTGTAGATCTAAATGTATTTCTTTGAAAATGTTCAATCTTTGAATATAAATATACTTTTAAAGTGAACTTTAAATTTATAACTAAAATCTTTGCTTCTGGGGGTCCCTGGAACAAAATGTGTTGAGATGGGGAGATGGTGACCAAATACATATCATTTTGGGGGTCCTTGACATGAAAAAAGGTTGATTAAAGTAGATTTATTAGAATCCCCCAGAAGCAAAGATTTGAGGTAAAATGTTCGCTTTAAAAAAAAAGTATATATTCAAAGACTTGCACAAAATTTCACCCAAAAAAAATCTACGAGCTTGTAGATCTGCTATTTTTGAATAGCCAAAGACATCTAAAAAAAAAAACAGATGTGTTCCTGGATTGAATGGGTTAAAACTAGATTGGTTGCATGCAGACACGTGTCTTCTTCAGGGCCGTAATAGAACATTGTTCTACAAGCCACGTCGCTCGTGCTTTAGCCTACATGGCATTGTGAGGACATTATAGCTGATAATGTATTGCTCTATGGAGCACATCATTGTTGAGCTCCGTAAATCAGGCCTGTGTGAATTGTAATCCCATTTACTGACAATTCTTGTTTCAGCCATTTGTGCTTCATTCTGTGACTAACCCACGAAGACCGGGGGGAACGCATTTTTAAGATTTATTTGGGATATTCAAAAATAGCAGATCTACGAGCTCATAGCGCGGCACCGAGTGTCGCGCTATGAGCTCGTATATCTGCTATTTTCAGATGGGGGGGTTTGTGGCCAAATACATTTAATTTTGGGAGGTCCCTTGGTACATGAAAACGTTTAAGAATCACTGATATTATAGCAACATAAGTTTTTCCCAACAAAACTTTTAGGATTCAGAAGACATTTGTGGAATCCCCAGGAGCAATAAGATTTGAGTTACAAATGTTCGCTTTAAGATATATATTCAAATATTTGCACACATTTTCACGATTTTTCAAAAAATAGCAGATCTACAAGCTCATAGCGCGGCACTCGGTGCCGCGCTATGAGCTTGTAGATCTGCTATTTTTGAATAGCCAAATAAATATATGTTTTTTTTTAAGTTATGGTTGCTTATAGGGCTATGCACATGTGTCATGTGACACTGGCCAATCACAGTCCTGAATAGATTGTGATTGGCCAATCACAGCGCAGGATAATTGTACAAATTTCCAAACCTCACTTTCAGGGGCGGTTTCACTGCCCAAGATATTTGTACATTTTTCCAAATCTCACTTATAGGGGCGGTTTCACCGCCCAAAAATGACACACAGATGCGTATATATAATAATTTTAAAAGCTGTATCTGACAATAGCTCTGGTATTATGACCCAAAACATACATTAACCGCTTCAGCCCTATATATTTTGGCCATTTGAAAATAGCAGATCTACAAGCTCCCGGTCTTAATGGGCTAAGAGAACGTTGGTAGGAAGTCACTGTCAAGGAGGGGGGGGAAAAGAACAACAGCTGAATCAGCCTTGGATGCCACAACAAAGAGCCATCTCGCTCGGTGGTAAAACAGCTTTGAAAAGAGAGCAAATCTGATGATGAATTACATTTCTTACCCCGCGGGCCATCTGGGACCAGCTTATCAAAAAAAAAAAGCTTATCACGGGGGGGGGGTAAGCTAAAACATGACTAAAAACGAGAGAGAGCATAGAACAGAAACAAAGGTATAATATACGCCATTGGCAGGCATTCTTCTGAAATTGGCCTTGCTGCTTCACAAACCACACTATACTGTTACTGATCAGAGGAGAGTGGAGGAGAGATTAGATATGGGGAGGAGAGAAGGCAAGGCAGTTTTAGCACAACAATGGTGCTATAGGGATGCTATATAGGTTTCAAGTGGCCAAGTAAAAAAAAATACGAAAATCACATCACACAAAGATGTGGCGGACCCCCTGTAGTAACTCTGAGGACCCCCTAGGGGTCCCGGACGCCTGTTGAAGACCCCTGCTTTACAAAGAACACCAAGCAAAGGACACACGATTATACAATGACATTAGGATGCATGAAACTACATAAGTAAAAAAATTACAGTGCAGAAGAGAAAGAAACAAAAGACAGAAAAGTAATCAAAGGCAGAGGGCAAACAGAAAGGTATTTAGTTGTGTTTTATAATAAATAAGAGTGGCACTAGGACCTGCATATTTCTGGGAGTTTGTTCTAGATATGTGGTGCATAGAAACTAAATGCTGCTTCCCCGTGTTTATGTATGTGTGTTTACAGAGACAGTAGGCCTGTCCCCGACTAAGGATTTGTTTAGTCGACTCTAATTGGCGACTAATTGCCAATAGTCGACTGGCAGTCAAAAATACATTTTATTTCAAAGGGCCAAGTCTACACAGTTTGTTTTGTCTCCAGCAGAGTTTCTAGTGTCTCTATCTCTCTCTGGAAGAGGTTGCACATGAACTCTGCAGCCGCACTGAGGCGCTCCAACACAAACAATACCAATACAAAGACGAGGAATAAGAAGAATAAAGTGGAAGTTACGTGTGGTTGCAGGTGTAGACTTTTTCGACTAGAGTCGACTAAGAGACACTTAGTCGACTCGGACCCCCCGCGACTAACCAGTCGACTAGTCGACTTAGTCGAGGTCAGGCCTAAGAGACAGAAAGCTGATCCATCCTGAGAGATCTGGATGGTTCATGAAGAGAGGAGAGGAACATTGGGAGTGTACGTGAAAGGAAAAGAACGCTTAATGAAAGGACGGGTGAGGGAAAGGAGTGTGGTACACCACGCATGCATTACATACATTATACAGTACAATGTACTCGAGTAAATGTACTCGGTTACTTTCCACCTATACTGCTCACGGGGTCGAAAGTTCCGTCTCCCTCGGCTCTCGCTGCGAGGTTGTCGATGAGTTGACCTTCTTCCGGAATGTCATCCGTGATGCTCTCTCTCTCTCTCTCTCTCTCTCTCCCTCTCCCTCTCTCTCTCTCTCTCTCCCTCTCTCATATCCCCCGCGTTTAGAATTATATTATGTACATTAGCATACAGTACATTCCAAATCCATTTCCTCCCATCAATTATTCAGCTGTGAGCGGGTGTTATTTTGCATGGTAATAGGCCGGGCCAAGTAAGGACTTACCATGCTGCAAGCATCTGACCCCCTTGTGACTGATACTCTCTCTCTCTCTCTCTCTCTCTCTCTCTCTCTCTCTCTCTCTCTCTCTCTCTCTCTCTCTCTCTCGCTCTCTAACTTATCCGCGCCGACACTCCGCACCTTAACCCTTTAAGACAGAGAACGCATCTGTGTGTCATTTTTAGATTCCTTTGGCTATCTATTCAAAAATAGCAGATATACAAGCTCACAGCGCGGCACCGAGTGCCACGCTATGAGCTTGTAGATCTGCTATTTTTCTAAAATCCTGAAAATGTGTGCAAATCATTCAATACAGTATGTTTTAATGCTAACATTTGTAACTCAAATCTTTGCTTCTGGGGATTCAACAAATGTCTTCTAAATCCTAAGAGTTTTGTTTTAATGTTGCTATATATCAGTGGTTCTTAAACATTTTTCATATGAAGGACCCCCAAAATTATATGTATTTGTCCATGGACCCCCATCTCAAATATTTAGTTCCAGGGTACCCCCCAGAAGCAAAAGATTTGAGTAAAAAAAAAACAATTTTCACCATAAAAAAAAAGCAGATCGACAAGCTCGTAGCGCGGCACTCAGTGCCGCGCTACGAGCTTGTAGATCTGCTATTTTTGATTAGCCAAATAAATCAAAAAATTACACACAGATGCGTTCCCGGTTTTAATGGGTTAATCCCACGTCTAAACACACTGATTATGTATTATTGTTGCACCTTTAGCTAACGTCCATATCATGTATAATACTGTCTCTGCTGCTATATGCTCTCGCACCTTATGTCTAACCTCAGGTACATACTGTAGTTACCAGATAGATATTATGTGTAAACATGTACATAAATTGTTGTTTTTGTATTGATCTTTCTCTCTCCCACTTGATCCCCCCCCCCCGCCGCCCTCTTCTTCTTCTTCCCTTTCTCTTTTGTATGGAATTAACAACAAACAACTATAAACAACAAGTAACTATAGTAAAATCCTGTTGTAATCTGAAGAGGACGTCCTGGCTTTACAATGACACCACACGTCATGTCATGACAGCCACTTGAGGCAAAGGTTTTTCCTTGGCCTCTAGGGAGTGTGCATACAAAGTTTTACACAGATCAGTGCAGTTATAGGTAAAACACACGAATCGGCCTTTTATAGCGCCACCATGAGGTTGATTAGAACATTTTCAAGTGGCATTTCTTCCTTGGCCTAGTCGGAATGTGTGTGCAAAATGTCACGGAAATCGCAAGCTGTGTTCAGGATTTGAGGCATTTTGTTCAAAACGGAGCAATCCTGCAAACTTTGGAAGCCAATTTTAGCCAATCAGAAAAATCTGAGCCAAGTCCCATTTCGTTTAATGACTATAGAGATACTGTGTACCGATTTGCGGGGGTTTTGGACAAAATCTGTAGGAGTATTGTCAATTTTTTTTTGTTGCACAAATCGGCCTGCTGGTGGCGCAATAAAAGGCCCATGTGAACATTTTGGTGCAGAGGTTCTGAATTGGCATCCAGGGAGTGTGTTTGCACAGTTTCGCTGCGATCAAGCCAACAGTGCCGGAGATTAGCTGTACAAAGACAGAATGACGCACACACGGACGGATGGACGGACACACACACACACACGGAAGGACGGACGGACAGGGTGCAAAACATACTCTCTTGCCATGCCTTTCGGCCTGGCGGAGACAATAAAGATGAGGATAACAAGAATAACGTATAGAGTGCCGTAGAAAAACTGAGAGCAAGTTAATCGTTAAGCCCCCTTGTATGGTTCCTTAGAGGTTCTTTACGGGTTCTTCAGCTTAGTTTACACACCTCTAATGGTTCTCTATAGCACCATAAGAGGTTCCACTATGATTACCAGCCAAATAACCACTTGTAATGCTATTTAGCTGGGAGTGTGGAGGATCTGTAGCGTCTATGGGACACCAAAGCATATTTACATTAACCCATTAAGACCGGGAACGCATCTGTGTCATTTTAGATTTGAACCACTTTAAGCATTATCTTAAACTTTGGGCTATTCAAAAATAGCAGATCTTACAAGCTCATAGCGCGGCACTGAGTGTGAGCTATGAGCTTGGATATCTGCAATTTCGTGAAGATTTGTGCATATCTTTGAATACATATATTTTTTTTAAATACTTTTTGTTTTATTTGCTTCTGGGGAAAAAAAGAAAACATATGTTGCAATTATATCAGTGGTTATAAAACTTTTCCATGTCAAGGACCCCCATCTCATAATGTTTTGTTCCAGGGACTCCCAGAAGCAAAGATTTGAGTTATATATTTAAAGATTTGCAAAAAAAATCAATCTTAAAAAAAAAAAAGAAGCTTGTAGATCTGCTATTTTTTAATAGCCCAAAGTATATAATGGTTAAAGTGATTACAAAGATGCGTCCCCGGTCATAATGAATTAAGTATACCGGCGGCGCTTACATAAACGTTACAGTTTTTTACAGTATCTTCTTTCATTAAATGTTGTGAACATCTTTAGAATGTCACGATTTAGGGAAATGAAGAGCAAATTAGCATCCAGGGATATCCTTATAACGCCATCTGTGAGCGTCGAGCTCCGCCGGGAAGCTGCATACAAATGAAGCTTAATACATTACGACCCGGAACGCGTCTGTGTCAGTTTTTTGATTTCTTTGGGCTATTAAAAAAAAACAGCGGATCTACAAGCTCACGAGCTTGTACATCTGCTTTTTTTTAAATATATATATAGCGTGACAATCTGAGCAAAAAAATTAAAATTTTTAAATTTAAAGCGAAAAATGTTATCTCCAATCTTTGCTTCTTTGTGCTCCAACTTCTCCAATGTCAAGGACCCCCAAAATGATATGTATTTGGCCGCGGACCCCCATCTCAAAATATGTTGTTCCAGGGACCCCCCAGAAGCAAAGATTTGAGTAAATTTTTTGCGCTTAAAAAAAAAAAAATATATATATATATATATGCATCTATTTATATATATTCAAATATTTGCACAAAAAAAATCACGATTTAAAAAAAAATGCAGATCTACATGCTCATTGTCTATGAGCTTGTAGATCTGCTATTTTTGAATAGCCAAAGTGTAAAATAATGGTTAAAGTGGTTACACAGATGCGTTCCCGGGTCTAAATGGCTTAATAGGACATCTCCTATGCCCTGTGTGCTCACATTCTCACAAATGTCCCACTGCAGTTTAATGCTTTTAGCAGATGCTCCTAACGTCTGCTCTGTATCTAAACTGTAGAGGGACATTATGCGTGCATTTGTTTGCCCCGTGTTGAAAGACGGTCTATTTGTTGTATTTTTTTGTCCTCCTGTGTGTGTGTGGTTTCTGTGGCCGTAGTTACAAAAACAGGAACACCTGCTGCTAAAATTATTCCACCATATTGTAACACTGGACGGACGTCATGCCTCTTCTTGTGATAGTCGGGGTGGGACAGGATCTTACTGTGTAGCCGCAGGGGGGCAATTTGTAAGCAAAACAGGTGTAAGCAAAACAATGCCTACACAATGTGCCATGTGAGCTTGTAGATCAGCTATTTTCAAGAGATTTGTAGACATTTTACACATTTGAAAACTTGCATAATGACTATACTTTTGGTACTTTAAAGTAATACTAGGTAACGTTTTCAACAAAACTAAAGTTAAATTGTATATCTTTTGTGAGTGGCAAAAGTTTCACAACACCCACTCCATGAATTTCACCCCCGGAAGCCTTTTATTTATATATTTTCTATTGAATGTGGACTGGGGGGACTTTCCCGGGGAAATGACGTTCCTGGCCAACGTCATGACGTCGTGGCCGACGTCCCCAGGAACTACCGCAACGGTTTCCTGTTTGGCCAGGAACTATCGCGGTAATAACTAAAAGGAACCTCACGCTGATGTTAAGAGAATGTAGGATTAGAAGATCGAAAAAGAACAGAAAAAGAAAGCACAGCTCATGGTAACTAATGCTCCACTGGCTAAGAGAAACGATCCGTAGATAGTATAAAACAATTAAAAGATCGCTTTTTGAAACGCTTCCGGCTTCCGCTGAAAACGAATGGAATTCTGGGTAATCGAGGATTACGGAAATTGTATGCAGTGACGGTAGTGACCAGCAGAGGTTGCTAAAAATCGTTATTTGGGATTCTGCATTGTATAACTTTAAGTACATTTTTGATACCAATACTTTTGTGCTTTTACTCAAGTACATTTCCGGACTTTTACTTAAACTAGGTATCGGCGTCAGGCCCAAAACTCTGCCGTCGGTTCAAGATTCGACACGTTTTATGTGTTACTGACTTACACAGGAACAAGCAGCTACATGTTGTTGGGACATGTCCCGCAGATTGTGCTACATAATAATGAAGAAGAACCGTGGACAGTTCAGAAACCCTTTTCCTCCAATGACATCATCAGTGGTCATTTCCAACAAGATTCCAAGCTTTTATTAGTATTATAACTTTAACTAATCGTTGCAAGAATAATGACTTATATTTCAGCATGCTGACTGTCCAGGAAGAGAGAGGCTGTAGTTTCCAACGGCTTGGAATCCTCATCGATTATGTTGATTGATTGAATATATTATTGACATTTTTAGAGGCACCAGCAGCACGGATTAAAAACGCCAAATAGGATGAGAAACAAACAAGCTAAAGGCTTGTTTCTGTATTAAACATCCAAACAAATTGGACAGACGGCAGTGCAAGCAAACAATACAAATTATGATATAAAAATATACCGTTTTCAAATGTGTGAAGTGCTCTTTTTAAGTTGTCTTGGGGAGCTTGGGACCAAATCTACTTTTTATACTTTAGACAGTTCACTAAAAGTCAGCAGAAAGAGGGTATTAATTTTGTCAAAGTTACGTGATT